>NC_090446.1:162768172-163070594 GCF_031143425.1 Pleurodeles waltl | reverse complement strand
GTTCTCTTTTCCAAATACCATTGTTAGTGATCTTTCAATTGAAGTGCACTCACCTGAGAGGATATCATTTGTAAAGTGTGTTTAGTACAGGGAGTTACATGACTGCAACTCCCAGCAGCCATTGTGTCTATAACTCCAAACACCAGCACAAGATTAATTTGCCCAAATACACTTGTTTGTAATCTCACCAATGTTCTTCATTTACCTGAGAGTATACCATTTGTCAAGTGTGGGGAACTGTATGTTGGAAGGACCCTGTGGCTAGGAAGTGCAATACTGACAAGACTTGTACCATGGGTAGTATGATGGTTGGATAACTAATAGCTGGCATCAGATCTGGTTCCAACTGAAGACATAAGTCCACTATTGTTTGCCTATCCAGGTGGTCATATATTATTATGTGCCTTTGCTCCATGGTCTGAAGGTCTCACAGTGGACGGTAGACAGGAGATTGTTGCAAGCTCCCTCTCCCTGGTACCTATGTATGACAAGACATGATTTTTAACATTAGTCAGTGTGTCCACATCAACATACATGATGCATGTCAATGATATCATGTGACAAGGCATTTCTGAATGGATAGACATGGAAACCAGTACACATCACAGCTGCAAATGAGACAAGGGTCATGTGTGACCCCCATAGTTTTCCACACATCTGCCTAAAGCATGTATATGGACCAAACTCTAAGATATACAACACAATAGCCCTTCTAAATGTGACTGAATAGCCCGACCGCCAAAATGTCCGTCAGCAGTGATGGACTGTGCTCCACTGTTAAATGCCATCTGTGCCCTGCAACATACTACAATGATGTTTGAGTACATGACAAGACAGGATAAGGGTGATTGCAAGGTCAAACATCCTTTTTTTGCAGGTGTGACACGGTTTCTAAAGCCCAATACAGCATTGCACACTTCACTGTCCTTGTGCCTGAGATGAGCAGATGTGTGTTTGTGTGCAGTGCTGTGGTGCAGTGTGAATGACCTGCCCAAAGGGGGCATTTTGTAACTGTGAATGTGTTCTTCTTTGTGCCTGCCTGAGGCTGGACACAATGACAAGTGTACTTGGTGCCCGTAGCAAGACCCTCATATGATGTCGCTGATGGTGCGACGATCTATTGTGGAGCGTAATGACACAGGTAGGTGTGTGTACTTATGGTCGGGGCACCCAAGCAACATGGATTTTTTGCTCCATTGTTGATCAGCAGCAGCGGCAGGACTGTGTGATGGGCTCCATGGCTGCACTGGACATGTGAGGCTGCCTGCAGGAATGTGTATCCCTTTATACTCACTGTTTCTGCCAGCTGGGTCATGGTGGTTGGACTGCCACAGTCATACTGGCAGTGTGCAACCTCATATTGTGCCCGGTGGCAACACAGGCTCAGCCAGCCTGTTTGTGCTGCCTCTTGACTGCAGCAGTCTGTGCTGCCTGGCAGTTCAAGCGGTACTGCAGCGGTCTTTGCTCCATAGGCCCACATGACTCATAATACAGCGGTCCAACCACCAACATGATTGCAGTCAGACCGCCATGGTGGTCCACAGACTGCCAAATTCGTAATGAAGCCCTAAAATATGAATGTTAGTTTGTTATAGGTTTTCAAGTGGGGACAGATTTGATGCTGAAATTTAACTCTTTTAAATTAAGCTAGTTCCAACAAAAAGGACATAAAAAAATGTGGTTCTGTAATTTCACTCTTGCCTGAATGTTACCACTAGGGTATTCTGTTGGTGCTTCTAAAAGCAAAAATGAATCATTGCAGTTGTAGGCCTTGTGAAACTTAAAGCACTATATAATTCTGACTATCCAAACTCAGATAAAGATTTTGGCATAGAGAATGGCTTGAATTGTTGGGGTTTTGATTCAACCAGATCCAACCAATTTCAGATTCAGGCAGCAACTAACAGTCAATGCACATTATATATGAGATGTATAAATTTGGTATTCTTAACTTGAGGTGGGGTACCTGGGAGTATTTGTCAAGTGGAACACAACAGAAAAATATTCCTACCATTTATCAGGCCAAGAAGATCTGTTAAGTTGGCAGTGTTATGAAACTGGTTTTAAATAGTAAAATAGAAAGGGCAATTAACATGGACACGTGTAGCCAGCAAAGGTGTCTCTGGCATCCATGCAGTCTGCTATTTTTATACAGCTACTGGTGGCTCTGATTGAGGTACTTATTGATGGAGAGGTCAGGAAAACACATAACAAAGTACAAAGGTTCAACTCTGCTCATGGCTTATATCTACATCTGAAATGCTAAAAAGAAAACTTAAAAAAGAAGGTAAATTTAATTGAAGAATTATCTCAGATCTTGGATAAGATGAAAATGATCCTGCCCAAAAGCAAATTGAAAACATTCCCCTACCTCTGCAAGAAACATCTTCACATATATATAAATAAATGTTTATGTGCCCTTCTGATAACATAGAAATGTTGCATTGTTTAAATTAATTTGCTTTTCTCATTACCACATCTCATGTTCATAATAAACACCGTTAAAATGTTGTTCCTTCTCAATCTTCTTTAGATAAGCAGCTTTTCATGATACCCACCCAATCACAAAAAGAACAACTGCATCTGCCATGTGAAGCATTGCCAGGCTCCAAGGGCTTGTCTTCCCCTAATTCAGAAACTTGTTATTGGGCACTCTAAACATTACCTCTTGACAAGGCCCATGATGCCAGCACTGGTATAATGTTTAATTAAAATTCAACTTAAAACTTTGTGAGTGAACTGCCATCCCCTGGCACTGAAGATTGTGTATGTTCCTTTATTTTTTTATTTCTGTAAATGTATTTAAAATACCAGCTCTCTTCTAAAAGCAGCCAATTTGACAAGTTCAATTGCACAGATAAAATGGGAATCCTACAGATCTGAGAACTGATGAAGTATCTCATATGTCATTGCATAGTCTAGGTTGTCCGTTCTTAAATCTACAAGTCAAAATTATACACAGCAAGTATTTCAGTAGAAAAATTATGAGTTTGCCTTTCTAGGGACTTATATATTTAGCATATATAACTCTGTGTTTGGGTTCTGATCATGAACAGCAAAGATATTCAAACTAGGTGGCAAGTATTAGTCGGAGTAGGTGTCAATACTACAAACATAAAAATATTGATAGGGATTCACATGCCACATCAACGACCACATATTCTTTTAGAACATCACCAAAGCTGAGTAAAACATTGCAAAATGCAGATGAGAATCACATTAGTGCCTTTTCTGCACTGTTTTCCTGCCACTAATTTAGGGGCTTAGCCTTATGAGATGTATCAGTAAATGTGAAAGAAGAGGTAAATCTAATACCAGAGTGCAGTGTAGCACCTCTGGCCATATTCCCCTGCTGGGTCATTCACTCAGAGGTCAGCAGAGGAGTTGGGGTAGTAGCCAACACCAGCAAGAGTTACTCAAGTGTACTTTTCAATCTGATGCTAGGTTGGCCTGCGACCAATTGTCACTGTTTCTGAAGATAAGGGACCCTATGAGCCAGGTATCAATGTTCACGGTTTGATTTCAAGAACCTCAGTGCACCAGCAAAGAGGAAAGGACTAAACCATTGAGAGGTAGATTGGTTGTCCCCACAGTGAAAGCAGAAGTAGAATGACTACCTGCCATGCTTAGAACATTCTCAATTAAGCCCCAGAACTACAGGCTAGGCTGTTGCGAGAGTTGTAATGAGAGAAGAGAACACTGTGTGAGACAAAGCTCCCTGAGACTGTAGAATCACTGCCGAACTCAAAAATAATGAGTGGATTGCACTAACAAATGCCTTCATAAAGCTCTTTCCTACATCACTGGGAGAAAGAAAGAGCCCACTGCACCCAGTTCAGGAATGGAGAGCTGCAAAAACCCTTGATAGGGAAACACTGTCATTCTGAAGGTTTGTCTGAAGCACTCTTCTTCCACCATGACCACTGACCTCCATTCCTGTGCCAGTGAAACATGTAGTGATCTGGCAAAACTGCTCCAATGCTGCATCACAGTGGGAAGTGTGTGCTACCACTGTGCTTGCATCAGTATTCTTTCCATACCAATCCTGTGTTTAACTCCTGTTTGGGAACCTTCCCAACGTGATCACATGCAAGCGCATCTTACCTTATTGGCATTGTTAGGCCGATGGGCCTTTTCACTCGTTTAAGATGTTAACACCCTTAAGCCCACCTTATAAATATCATCAAATAGACAATGCAAACACTCTTTAGAGACAGTAATTCTGACGCACCATGGCTCAATAGGCCATGAATAACCACACCTTTGGTATCAGTTTTTAAAATTATTTCCCTAAATTAACAATGCTAGTATCACGTAAATTAGTCTCAACACCCCATGTTGTAAGTATAAGAATAATACTGGTTGACAGAATCTCCTAAAGAATCTTAATTTAATTAATACATTGATAACTAATCCTTCTAAAGCCAAAGTACAAATCAACAATAAGAGCAATTGAGCATTCGTAATAACACACATTTGAGCTTCAGCAACTGAGTAACATCAAATAGCAATTAGTTGAATGAAAGAAAGAAAGAAAAACTCACTAGTGTCAGATTAGCATCAGCATGTTGGACTTCATGCAAAATAATTTATACAACACAAATTTGGAAAACAACCAACTATGGCTCTATCAAAATGCAGCAGTTGGTACCTAAAAATAAAATACAAATCAACAATAAAGACATTATGGCTGATGTACCTGTCCTTAAGACTCAGCAAGCGGTGAACAGTCTTCGTCAGGCCATCAGTTTGAGCAGCATCAGCGCCAGGGCATGGCAAGGCAAAATGGTTCAGAATCTGGGACTCTAAGGTCTCCGAACCATTAGAAAGAAGAATCTAGGGCAGGCAGCAAAAGTTCTACAAGCTCTAAGCATTGAGCGCAAAAGTAAGCACCAGCATTATACATGGAGCGCAAGAAATAAACAGTGGAGTAATGTTGAGGTGTATCCCAAGACAAATGGAACACAAAAGGCCAAAATTTCTTAGTACAGTGCAATTAAGTTAAAGTTGTCCCACGTTCTCATTGGTCGAGGGGTCAGGTGATAGCCATTAGTCCAATAGAATTGACATTTCAAATCTAAGATATAACTAAACGGTCTTTCACAAGTTGATGATTGGTTTTCCATCCTTACGCACACCATTCGACTTGTCAAGAAGCAACATTTATATTCTTCCGTCCTTCTGCTAGTACATCCAATGTTAATTCCTGGGAGCATCACTTTTTCATATGCTTCATGTCAACATTTGTAACAAGTTCAGTACATTCAGGTTTCTGCGCATGTAATCTGATACACAATTTCTAGTAAAGACAGGAAAAACAACTTTTGCTACAGCTAATGATTTGGGTCAACCTTCAGTTAGAACAATAGACTTTTATTCAGCATGGCATGAGATCACATTTTATTCTGACATCGCATTTTTCTAATAAACGGCTGTTCAATATTAAGGCTCAGACCTCGGTAGCTTTGAGGCCTACAGTTAATTTAAGCCAATAGATAACAATTATCGTACATATAACCCATGACTGCATTTTACATTATAAGTTCTAAATAAACATTAATAAGCTGTTTAATATACAATTTTCATAAGAGATGGGGGCCATTCAAGTGGCCACATTTTCAAGTTGCACATTATTTTCTAGGTTAATGCATTTTCTATTCAAATACAATTAAAGAATACATGAAATATTTATTAGTAAAATTTTCAGTGCTCACACACATCACACTAAAAGAACCAGCAGGAATGTGACTGTGCCTGACCAAGGACCTTCTCACTTACGTAATATCCTGTACTGGTTAGCAAATCCTCCCAAATTACCAGTAGGGCTTTGTAAATACAAAGTAACACTTCCAGACATGCAGAACGTCCTAAAAGTGAAACAGACATTTAACACTTAAGATTCAAGTCAAACTACAAATGCTGATCTTCCTTTGTAAATGGGTAACCTCTTTTAAAGTATGAGAATGACCCCTGTCTTGAGTAGAAATATGTAACAATTGCTACTCTATAACTTTACAAAGTTGTACAACTGACTGTAAAATAAATAAATTGTGTAGTATTTATCTGTCCTGTAAATATGAGATTCCAGCTGAAACCACCCTCCAATAGAAAGCCTTAACTGTACAAAGTACCTTCCAAGTCAATGTTTAGAAATCAGGTACTTGGCAAATCAGTAAGCTTGCAGTGATATTTGGTTCTGTGGGTCCAGGGACAGCAGGCAAGTCTTTTCAAAGCATTACCCAGATGCCGCTAAGTTTCATTGCCCTAGAGAAATTACGCCAGCCATCATTACCATGTGCCACCACAATGCTGGAAAAAACTTGCAACAGGCTGTAATAACATCAGAAAATTGCTAATAGAAAGACAATATCCACACAACCTAACAGAGATACTTAAGATGTATCTGACCAATTGTTAGAAAAAGCTACAGAAATTGAAGCTAAAACCTTCTCCCTAGTTTCTCATTCCTTAGACATGGGCAGGTGTTTACAACATTTACATTGACAACCCTTTCTCCTATTGGATGAAGACAAATCCCTCTGCTTCTAAATCATCAGAGCGGACAATTTTTACCCCTATAACCAATCTGTTGGACTTTGTATGAACATGTTAAGGGACGAAACGCTCTTTTGTTGATTCGAATATACATCTGTTTAATTTCTGGTGAACTTTTTCATGTATTGTTAGGTTATTTGGTATGGAACTTTAGTTGTATTGTAAAGTTTGGAAAATAATAAAAAAAATGTTTTTGCTATATATTAAACGTAATGATTATGATTTATTAATTAAAAGTTTTTTCCTTTGTTTTCCAACCTTTTAACTATTATATTTTGCACTGATACCACTTTTGGAGATATTTATATTACGGTTCTCTTACACAATTTAGTGGGTCAGGACCACTTCAAAATTGACAATAGAGTAATACTATCCTATGTGTGCTCCATTCTTACTTTTTTATAAACATTCACATTTGCATTTGTACCATTTGTCTGAATTCAAACTGAATTAAATTATGATATGGCATAGCAACAAAACAAAAAATCAAAGGGCCTGATTACGAGTTTGGCCGTCGGACCACCAGACCGCCAAGGTGGCGGTCCTAAAAAGACCACCAAGTCGACGGTCTCTCACCCGTCGCATTACAATGTGACCGCTGGCCCAGTGGCGATTTACTTGGTGGCTGTGGACCGCAGGGGACGCAGTCAGCAATACTTTTTTACATTTCTGTCAACGCAAGTGTGTTAATTTTGACCAAAAGGTACACAAATGCATGACACGTGTGAAAATACTTTGTGCATGTACCTTTCTATTGCTGGAGACTGGGCCATGTATGCCCAGTCCAGAGAATGGCAGACAAATGGTAAATGTACTTACCTGTATTTTTATTTTTTTTCAGGGGTGCAGTTGCTGCCATGAAGGGGGGGCCTGGATGAAAGCACACACATTGGAGACTGAAGGAAAAGAAGTAAGGGCCAGATGTAGCAAATCGGCAATTTGCGACTTGCAAATTGCGAGTCCCTGCGACTCGCAATTTGCAAGTCGCAAATTGCTATGCAGTACGGTGTCTCAGACACCGACTGCAACTCGCTATGGGGTCGCAATGACCCACCTCATGAATATTCATGAGGTGGGTCGCAAATTGCGGCCCCATAGCGAGTATAGGCACTCGCTAACATGGAGGCCTGCTGATGTCAGCAGACCTCCATGTTCGTGACCTGCTTTTCAATAAAGCCGTTTTTTTTTTTTTTAAGTGTAGCCCGTTTTCCTTGCAGGAAAACGAGCTGCACTTAAAAAAAAAAACGAAACCTTTAGTTTCGGAATTTTTTCAGGGCAGGGAGTGGTCCCTTGGACCACTCCCTGCCCTAAAAAAATATTTTTGGGTCCAGTCACAAACTGGAAGGGGTCCCATGGGGACCCCGTCCAATTTGCGAGTGGGTTACCATCCACTTGAAGTGGATGGTAACTGCGATGCCATTTGCGACCGCATACGCGGTCGCAAATGGTATTGCATCCCACTGCGACTCGCAAATAGGAAGGGAACACCCCTTCCTATTTGCGAGTCGGAAATGCATATTGCGAGTCGGTAACGACTCGCAATATGCATTTCTGCATTGGCAAACGCGTTTAGCGAGTCGCAAACGGCAAATTTTGCCGTTTGCGACTCGCTAAACGTTTGCTACATCTGGCCCTAAATGAGGGAGCTAGCACCCCATTTCTTTTGATTCTTCCATCTCAAAGCAGTCTCTTCCACCACAGTCTGCTCTGCAGAACATCACATCGTAATGTGCACAGTGGTATCCCTGTCCCTATCACCCTATAACAGTTGCTTTTCCCCATCCGCAGTCAAGGCCGTTGGCGGATGGCTGGCGGTGTAGGCGGGACTCTGGCAGTCTCTACTTCAGCAAACCGCCAACACTGTAATATGCGATGGCCGTCCTCGGACTGCCAAAGTTGTGGTCAGGCCCTTAGTATTTAACCCCTTGTGTGCCCTGGACGAGATGATCTCGTCCAAGGCGCCTGTTCCCCGGTGCCTTGGACGAGATCACCTCGTCCTGCTAGGGGCCCCCGCGGGAGCGCTAGCGCTCCCCCCGATGGCCAGGCACACCCCTCCCCTAGGCAGGGATGGAAGGGGAATTGCTTCCCCTTCCACCCCCGCCCCCCGTAACCCCCATATGGCGTCTGATGATATCAGCGCGCAACCTCATCAGAGGCCTTCCCTCCGGCGCTGGAAACTCAGCTTCCAGTGCTGATCGGGAGAGAAATGCAAAGCATTTCTCCTCCAATCACGTGGAGGGGGTCAGAGAAGCATGGAAGGAGAGGAAAGGCCTTTCCTCTCCTTTCACGCTTCTATGAACATTTCTGCTGCCCGATCGTGATGCGATCGGGCAGCAGAAATGCCACTAGACACCAGGGATTTTTTTGTTTTTGTTTACATGAATGAGGAGAGCGGCCCCTTGGGCAAGGGCCGCTCTCCAGGGGGGCAAATTATTTTTTGGCTATTTCTGCCCCCAGGGGGGCTGAAACCCCCCTAGACACCAGGGATTTTTTTTGTTTTTTTTTATTTGTGGGGAGCGATCCCTTAGGCAAGGGTCGCTCCCCTGGGGGCAAAATATTTTATAGGCCATTTCTGCCCCCCTTGGGGGCAGATCTGCCTATTTTTATTAGGCCAATCTGCCCCCCCTGGGGGCAGAAACCACTAGACACCAGGGATTTTTTTTGGTTTGTTTACATGATAAGGAGAGCGGCCCCTTGGGCAAGGGCTACTCTCCAGGGGGTCAAATTATTTTTTGGCTGTCGGCAGAAACCCCCCTAGACACCAGGGATTTTTTTATTTTTTTTATTTGTGGGACCGACCCCTTAGGCAAGGGTCGCTCCCCTGGGGGAAACATTTTTCTAGGCCATTTCTGCCCCCCTTGGGGGCAGATCGGCCTATTTCTATTAGGCCAATCTGCCCCCAAAGGGAGCAGAAACCACTAGACACCAGGATTTTTTTTGTTTTGTTTACATGATAAGGAGAGCGGCCCCTTGGGCAAGGGCCGCTCTCCAGGGGGGCAAATTATTTTTGAGCTGTTACTGCCCCCCTTGGGGGCAGATCGGCCTAATACAAGCAGAAACCCCCTAGACACCTGGGATTGTTTTTTTTTTTTTTTTTTTTTTTTATTTGGGGGGAGAGACCCCTTATGCAAGGGTTTTTTCTAGGCCATTTCAGCCTATTTTTATTAGGCCAATTGGCCCCCAAGGGGGACAGAAACCACTAGACACCAGGGTTTTTTTTTTTTTTGTATGTACACATAAGGGGAGTGGCCCCTTGGGCAAGGGCCGCTCCCCAGGGGGGCAAATAATTTTACGGCGCAGCCTAAAATTATTAGGCCGATCTGCCCCCAGGGGGGGCAGAAATCCACTAGGCACCAGGGAAAATGTTCTTTATTGTTTTTTTTGTTTTTTTTATGTTTGGGGAGCGACCCCTTGGGCAAGGGTCGGTCTTCGGGCAAATTATTATTAGGCCACTTCTGCCCCCCGGAGGCAGAAACCACTAGACACCAGGGAACCTATATTTTTGTGGGCTATTTGCAGTAAGGGGAGCAGCCCCTTGGGCAAGGGCTGCTCCTCAGGGGGGCAAATTATTTCTAGGCCATTTCTGCCCCCCCCCGGGGGCAGAAATCCACTAGACACAAGGGATACATTTTTTTATTGTTTTTAAAAAAAAATTATGTTTGGGGAGCAACCCCTTGGGCAACGGTCGCTCCGGGGAGGCAAATCATTATTAGGCCATTTCTGCACCCCCTGGGGGCAGAAACCACTAGACACCAGGGAATATTTTTTTGTGTTGGCTATTTCAAGAAAGGGGAGCGGCCCCTTGGGCAAGGGCGGCTCCTCGGGGGGCAAACTATTTCTAGGCCATTACTGCCCCCACCAGGGGCAGATTGGCCTAATATTATTAGCCCGTTCTGCCCCGGGGGGGGGGGGCAGAAAACCACTAGACACCAGGGATAATTTGCTTTTTGTTTACTTTTATTTTGTTATGTTTGGGGAGCGACCACTTCGGCAAGGGTCGCTCCCGGGGGGGGCAAATTATTATTAGGCCATTTCTGCCCCCCGGGGGCAGAAACCACAAGACTCCAGGGATTTTTTTTTTTTTATACTAACGCATAAGGGGAGCGGCCCCTTTGGCAAGGGCCACTCCTCGGGGGGGCAAAATATTTTTTGCCATTTTCTCCTCCGCCTGGAGGCAGAGCGTCCTAATATAATTAGCCGGATTTGCCCCTGGGGGGCAGAAACCTCTAGACACCAGAGATATATATATATTTTAATTTACTTTATGTTTTTATGTATGGGGAGCGACCACTTAGACAAGGGTCGCTCCCCTGGGGAGCAAATTGTATTTGGGCCATTTCTGCCCCCCTTGGGGGCAGATCAGCCTATTTTTGTAAGGCCAATCTGCCCCCTTTGGGGCAGAAACCTCTAGACACCATGGATTGGGGTGTGTGTATGTGTGTGTTTTGTTTGGAGGGGGCAGCCCCTTGGGAAAGGGTCTCTCCCCATGGTGGCACATTACTGTTGGCCATAACTGCCCCCCTTGGGGGCAGACTGGCCTATTTTAGAAGGCCCATCTGCCCCCAAGGGGGGCAGAAAGCCCACCAGACACCAGGGAAGATTTCTTTTTCAAAATAAGAGGTTGGGGGTATGGCCATATCCGCACCACAAATAAATGGGGCCAAAGTTGTTCTGCCCACCAGTGGGCAGATTGGGCAATTACCCCCGATCCACACCCCGAGGGGACAGAAAGTCTACTAGATGCCAGGGAATAAAAAAAAAAAAAGAAAATAGTGGGTTGGTGGCTACCAACCAGTATGGGCCTGGTTATGCCCCAACCCGAACTGAAGGGGCTAACAGTCTTTCAGCTCTCCCCCGCACACTAAAACATCTTATCCCATGGCAAGCAAGAGGACATTTGATTATTTTTGTTTTACATTTGGGCCATGAGAGCTTGGTAACTCTCAAAATCGTCCCACTTGGAATGGTGAGGGCTGTACTTTTTTTTACTTTGGGACGCTGCCATGTAGAAAAATCCACAAGACCTAGACACATCTGAAAACTAAACATCTAGTTGATTCCAGGGTGGTGTGCTTCACATGCACCCACACCATTTCCTTACCCACAATGCCCTGCAACCCTGCAACTTTGCTGGAAAGCACACATTTTCCCCACATTTTTGTGATGGGACCTTCTGGAATCTGCAGGAATCCACAAAATTCCTACCACCCAGCATTGTCTCATCTATACCAATAACATTTCTGCTGCACTTGTCAGCCTAAAAATGTTTTTTTTCAAACTGCCCTTTTGGACCCACTTTGGTTCCCCCTCAATTTCGACGTATTTTTGGCTCTTCCCTGTCATAAACACTTGGCCCACCTACACAAGTGAGGTATCATTTTTATCTGGAGACTTGGGGGAACGCTGGGTGGAAGGAAATTTGTGGCTCCTCTCAGATTCCCGAACTTTCTGTCACCAAAATGTGAGGAACAATTGTTTTTTAAGCCACATTTTGAGGTTTGCAAAGGGTTCTGGGTAACAGAACCTGGTGAGAGCTCGACAAGTCACCCCATTTTGGATTCCCCTAGGTCTCTAGTTTTCAAAAATGCACAGGTTTGGTAGGTTTCCCTAGGTGGCAGCTGAGCTAGAGGCCAAAATCCACAGGTAGGTACTTTGCAAAAAACACCTATGTTTTCTTTGAGAAAATGTGATGTGTCCACTTTGTGTTTTGGGGCATTTCCTGTCACGGGCACTAGGCCTACCCACACAAGTGAGGTACCATTTTTATCGGGAGACTTGGGGGAGCGCCTGGCTTGAAGGAAATTTGTGGCTCCTCTCAGATTCCCGAACTTTCTGTCACCAAAATGTGAGGAAAAAGTGTTTTTTTAGCCACATTTTGAGGTTCACAAAGGATTCTGGGTAACAGAACCTGGTGAGAGCTCGACAAGTCACCCCATCTTGGATTCCCCTAGGTCTCTAGTTTTCAAAAATGCACAGGTTTGGTAGTTTTCCCTAGGTGGCGGATGAGCTAGAGGCCAAAATCCACAGGTAGGCACTTTGCAAAAAATACCTCTGTTTTCTTTGAGAAAATGTGATGTGTCCACTTTGTGTTTTAGGGCATTTCCTGTCGCGGGCACTAGGCCTACCCACACAAGTGAGGTACCAGTTTTATCGGGAGACTTGGGGGAACGCTGGGTGGAAGGAAATTTGTGGATCATCTCAGAGTCCAGAACTCTCTGTCACTGAAATGTGAGGAAAAATTGTTTTTTTAGCCAAATTTTGAGGTTTGCAAAGGATTTTGGGTAACAGAACCTGGTGAGAGCCCCACAAGTCACCCCGTCCTGGATTCCCCCAACTCTCTAGTTTTCAAAAATGCACAGGTTTGGTAGGTTTCCCTAGGTGCCGGCTGAGCTAGAGGCCAAAGTCCACAGGTAGGCACTTTGCAAAAAACACCTCTGTTTTCTGTGGAAAAATGTGATGTGTCCACGTTGTGTTTTGGGGCATTTCCTGTCACAGGCACTAGGCCTACCCACACAAGTGAGGTACCATTTTTATCGGGAGACTTGGGGGAACATAGAATAGCAAAACAAGTGTTATTACCCCTTGTCTTTCTCTAAATTTTTTCCTTCCAAATATAAGACAGTGTGTAAAAAAGACGTCTATTTGAGAAATGTCCTGTAATTCACAAGCTAGTATGGGCACCCCAGAATTGAGAGATGTGCAAATAACCACTGCTTCTCAGCACCTTATCTTGTGCCCATTTTGGAAATACAAAGGTTTTCTTGATACCCATTTTTGACTCTTTATATTTCAGCAAATGAATTGCTGTATACCCGGTATAGATTGAAAACCCACTGCAAGGTGCAGCTCATTTATTGGCTCTGGGTGCCTAGGGCTCTTGATGAACCTACAAGCCCTATATATCCCCGCAACCATAAGAGTCCTGCGGACGTAGCAGTATATTGCTTTAAAAAATCTGACATTGCAGGAAAAAGTTACAGAGTAAAACGTAGAGAAAAATTGCTGTTTTTTTCACCTCAATTTCTGTATTTTTTTTATTTCAGTTGTTATTTTCTGCAGGAAACCCTTGAAAAATGTACACAAATTACCCATTGCTGAATTTAGAATTATGTCTACTTTTCAGAAATGTTTAGGTTTCTGGGATCCAGCATTGGTTTCACACCCATTTCTGTCACTGACTGGAAGGAGGCTGAAAGCACAAAAAATCGTAAAAATGGGTTATGTCCCAGTAAAATGCCAAAATTGTGTTGAAAAATTGGGTTTTCTGATTCAAGTCTGCCTGTTCCTGAAACCTGGGAAGCTGGTGATTTTAGCACTGCAAACCCTTTGTTGAAGCCATTTTCAGGGGAAAAAACACAAGCCTTCTTCTGCAGTCTTTTTTTCCCATTATTTTTTTTAAAACGAAATTTTCACTGTATTTTGGCTAATTTGTTGGCCCCCTTCAGGGGAACCCACAAAGGCTGGGTACCTCTAGAATCCCTACGTTGTTGGAAAAAAAGGACGCACATTTGGCGTGGGTAGCTTATGTGGACAAAATGTTATGAGGGCCTAAGCGAGAACTGTTCCAAATAGGCAAAAAAAGGCCTGGCACAGGAGGGGGAAAAGGCCTGGCAGCGAAGGGGTTAATGCACGGAGGAGGATGGCATTCTAATGATGGCCATAACATTCTGAAATTGCACAGACCACACATGTAATAAAATATATAGCATTTACACTTAAAACTTTACATCTTAAAGAACTGGCACATTTCTACTAATGTTTTATTTATTGTGTTTACACTGAAGACAGGGAACAAAAAAGATATCACTATTGGCAAGTGTAACAAACTATCCATGTCAAAACAAAACTTATTAGGGCACTGGCCGTACTATTCGCCGTCCTTTTAAGAGCGAACAAAATAGCGGGGTTTAAAACACCTGTTTAAACTTAATTTACGTGGTTCAAGAGAGCGAAGCAAAGTGTGAATTTACAAATGTTAATTTTGTAAAAAGAAGTGGGAACAGCTTGAAATAACTAGAGACCGCTTTCCAGAAGAATAGAGATTATAAATAAATATTGAAATTCACAGGAACAAGTTGGCTGAGAAAGTTATTGGAAGCTGTTCCTAATGGATGTAAATCCCATTTAAGGATTGCAGTTGTAACCTCATGCAAGAAAGAAAGATTGCGCTGTTCTGAAAAAAAGAAACGCCTCCTCAAATAGGACCTATTTCTTTTCTTTCAGAAAAACTCTTAAGGGAAGGATGTGAATGAATTAAGGACTATGGCCCTCATTCCGACTTTGACCGGCGGCGGTCGCCGCCGGCCTGTCGGGGGCCGCCAGAATACCGCTGCGCGGTCAAAAGACCGCCGCGGTAATTCTGACTTTCCCGCTGGGCTGGCGGGCGGCCGCCTTCAGGCCGCCCGCCAGCCCAGCGGGAAAGATGCTTCCACGATGAAGCCGGCTCGGAATCGAGCCGGCGGAGTGGAAGCTGTGCGACAGGTGCAGTGGCACCCGTCGCGTATTTCACTGTCTGCCAAGCAGACAGTGAAATACTTGTAGGGGCCCTCTTACGGGGGCCCCTGCAATGCCCATGCCAGTGGCATGGGCACTGCAGGGGCCCCCAGGGGCCCCGCGACCCCCCCTACCGCCATCCGGTTCCCGGCGGTCGGACCGCCGGGATCTGGATGGCGGTAGGGGGGGTCGGAATCCCCTCGGCGGCGCGGCAAGCTGCGCCGCCTTGGAGGATTCAATGGGGCGGCGGTACACTGGCGGGAGACCGCCAGTGTTGCCGGTCCGACCGCGGCTTTACCGCCGTGGTCGGAATCCCCATTGGAGCACCGCCGGCCTGTCGGCGGTGCTCCCGCGGTCCTCCGCCCTGGCGGTCTTTGACCGCCAGGGTCAGAATGACCGCCTATGTTGTGAGATGTTTATAATATGTCAGTTCAATCACAGCTTTTCAGTATTACTTGCTATTACTACTGCATGTATTTGTTTTGAGTGTAAGGTACTCAAAGTCCAGGATTTTGTGGATTCGGTTGCCAAATGTTGCCAAAACAAACACAATTTGCGGGCCTGAACGTAAACATTAATGCTATTTTTGTAGTATTCAGAAAATGTGCCTCACAGCCTTTCTTCAGTTACCGCTGGAGGCTGTGTTACGTCACAATCTATAACCTGGCCAAGTATCCAGTAGCAAAGTGCCTGGACGTAAAGGATGTCAGGGGCCACAGAATGCAGACTGCAGTGTGCACTGCTCTCTCCGGCTTCAGAAAACCAGCGTTCTCTGCAGTGCTCAAAGCAGTAGGGGCAAGTGAGGGTGGGTATGCACAGAAGTGGGCATGGGGGACAAAACAGTTTCTTTTTGGGTATGTGGGGGCCTGATGAGTCATGGGAGGAGCACGGTAGACTGGAGGGGATGCAACAGAAGAGTCATGGGGCACCAGTGGTTGGGGATAAAATGAGATACACAGGAAGTGAGGAGGAGAGGGTAGCAGAGGGAAAGAGGATAGATAGTAGAGGAAGAGAAGTGACTAAGTGGAACGGGAGTAAGGTCCAAGGGCTTGCAGAGACCATAGGAAGCATCCTAAAACGTGTGAGACAGGCCGCAGGCTAATTGGACAGGAGTAGGCTCTTTGCCTTTACAGAGAAGGATAACTCCTCTGCTGTTGATCACCTTCCATTGATTGGCTCAGTGATAGCGCAGAGCTCATAAATAGAGGGATAGCCTATTTTTAAAAGCAATCTAAAATTTCCTCCCACTTATGTAATAAGTAGTGGGAATTTTATAAAATGCCAATTTTGTGATTTTATCTTTTGCAAAGCACAACATTGTGATATTCTGGGGGCCTGCCTGCATGCTTTTAATTGTCAAGGCTCCCTATCACATGCAAGCAATATCATTTTCGCATATAAAAAATGTTGAGCCAGTATTCCATGATCAGTTGAATCAAGCCCAGCTTGAATTCCATCATTGTGACACAGGATCCTGGAGCGGCCTGGGGGAAATGTAGCTTACGCCCGTGAAATCTCACATAATTTCCATTAATTTACATTATGTTTAATACACAGGATCCCTGATATTATGACATTATACCACTTTGTAGAATTCAGGTTCTATTTCAATAAAAATCCAAATGCGTAAGCATGGGAACAATGCAAATGAACAGAACACAAGTGGTTGATTTTAGTGTCATAAGCGATTTTATGATATTTTTTTGCTGCATAATTTGACCAAACATGTAAGTGAGGATGCATTTTTGTACTAAACTCCAGGTATTTTTTCAGGAATTTTGTGTATTTTCAGAACACCTGTAGCCCTGACTCCTAAGTAGGGCCAAAGCCAACATGGAAATATGCAAGTGTTTGTGAAATACTGTTTGAAAGACGTGACTTTGCCATAAGAGTGCAACTGGCAATTTCACTTATTTTTTTAACTTCTAAGTCAATTTCATATTACAGAAGGGTCTGCAAACATTAGCTTTTCCCTTACTGTACAATTTAAACTGCATGTTTCCTGTTTTGCTTTGCCATGTGCCAATATCAGTGCACCTATTCCCAGACAGTGGGGAAAAAAAAAAATGGCCCTGGACGGACAAGGTAATAGAGGTGACAAGGCAGCTCATTTAGAAAGAAATCCAAGTCAGAGGTCTCCGTTTGCTCTGGCATCCAAATCAGGAGCTGGGCAATCAAAAGTTGTGGCATGTAAGTTATACTGTAAAGGCCATTTCAAAATAGAACAACTTTTTCCAGTTAAAAATCAGTGCTTAATTTTAGCTGGTGGTTTTTGGTGTTGGACCCCAATACTTTATTCTCAACTCTAGCTCTTATAACAGCCTGCCACATGGTGGTGCTGTTTATATAATTTTCTAAGAAGCACAACAGTTGTTTAATAATTAAATATACATTTAAAGGGCTACTACCTGTCACTCAAAGCTTGAGGAATAACTTGGGGAGCACGTATTAATCATTTTTAAGGTAAATTTGAATTCTGAACTGTCACACATGAGTGTGATGGTTAGTTGTGTTGGTATTGTCATCAGCAGCGCTAGTGTAGGTAATGGGTGGTGCAAGTTTGTACATTAGATTAAATTGCTGAATTGAGATCTCTTAAAAGTAATAATTCATTTTTAAACGTCAGATTTTTTTCACTTCCACTGCTCAGATGACAGAGTGAGCTCTTGTTGCTACAGCAATGACAATCTGTGACACTCAATCTAGTGCTTGCACCGACAGCCTCCTCATCACAACCTCTGCCAACCGAACGGCACTCTTCACACTGGACTTGTGAAGGTAGCTCTTAAGAGGGACTAACCTGGTCCCTGTCCCCAACACACACTCCATCATGGTAGGCTTCAACTGTTGATTTTCCACAGTATAGGGTGACCAGAATACCACAAGTAGTGTTTTGTGCTTCTTGGTGTTATTTTCTCCAACAACTTTGAAAAATAATATCTTCAGTTCCCCTTATTGTATTTTGATCCTTTTGTGTCCATTCACTAAGCATGGTCTGATGTACCTCAGGAAAGGGGTGGGTCTGGCAGGCAAATCCACGATAAATTGGCTGTAAATGCAATGGTAAATGGTGCCTCTGTATGTACACCATGTCTCTCTTTTGTCAATTTGAAACCTATGGCCCTCATTATGACTTTGGTGGTCAGCTGACCGCCAAGCCGGCAATGGCGGTAGTACCGCCACCAGGCTGGTGGTGAAGACTGCCATATTAGGACTACGACAGTGATCCCTCCCATATACAACCAATGGACTGCTTAAACTGCCAGTGCGGTCTGGCCACCATCCATGGTGCTTGCCATCTCCAGCCCAGAGGAACACCATTCACCGCCCACCATATTATGACACAGCAGACCACCAGTATTTCTGGGGTGGGACCACCGTCACGAAAAGCCTGGTGGAAACGACCCATATAAAAGAAGACACTCACTTACAGGGACACAGAGGAGCCGTGGCCGCCATGGAACCCGAACTGGAAATCCTCCTAATGCTGCAATGGGAGTCCAGGAGCAGCGACCTCGACGAAGACGATGACAGTGAGTGCAGCCGTCTAGCACACCAGGGAGGGAGGGGAGAATGACACACCCACACGCACAACACACACCATACACACATACCACGTACAGAGAACAATCCACTGAAAAATACAATATCCATATGAGCCATAAGGAAAGAAAGTCACGACAAATACCTGTGAGGCAAGCACTGTATTCGGTCAGGAACATCGCCCACAACAATACATAACAGGTAAACAAAGGGCCATTGGCCAGTCCAAAAGTTTCCATTTCACTACGCAGGGCAAAGTGAGAGGCCCAACTTGACTCCTGACAGACAAAATGACTCCACTGGGCAGGGACATCAATGTTGAAGGCAGGCACTTCAAGGGGCAGGGTGTGGGAGGGTTTTGACTTGGAAGGGGGGGTCCTTGGACTTGGGGTTTTGGAGGGGGTGCGCTCTTGCTCCTCTGTTTGAGGGGTGGGAGAGTGGGTCTGAAGTGGGCGGTGGGACTGGTTGCCTTGTGTCCCAGAGTGGAAGCCTTCTTAGCAGGGGGTGGGACATTGGAAACACTAGGGGTGCAATGGGAGGACTGTGAGCTGGAGGGACTGGACTCGGGGAGCAGGACCTTTCGTTTATGGACAACATGGGGTGGATCAGGAGGAGGGAAGAGGTCAAGGCGGACAAGGAAAAGTTTCTGAGGTACAGTGGGGTGGACGGTGGGTGGAAGTTTGGGAGTGTAGGTTGAGGGAGTGGTCGTTAGACATGTAGGTGTCCTGGCATGGGTTGTAGGTGCATGCAAAGTGTGTGTGTGTGAGGTGGATTACTTTCAAGCATTTATGTGTTTTGGGAGGAGGGCGGGAATAAAGGGACAGAGAGGACAAACAGGTTGTGTGCATGTATGATGGGGTGGTGTCTGCAAGAGAGGTGGGTGTGCTGCATGTGGTTTTGATGGTGGTGACTGTGCATGTGGTAAATGGTGTGCTAGTCTGCATGTCTGCTGTTGTGGCGACTGTGGGTAAGACTGAACAGGTTGCAGGATCTGGGACTGAGGATGCAGTGCTTGCAGGTGTGAGTTTTGATGTGACTGTGAGGGAGAAGGTGGAGGGGGAGACAGTGGAGGCAGTGGCTGTTGCTGTTTGTGCCTGTGTGTTGGCTGTGTGTATGCTTGTGGTGTGATCTGTGGTGCTTGTGACTCCTGTCTGTCGACTTGGGTGCATGCTCGTCTGATTGTGTGCTTGGGATGGGTGGGGGAGAGGGGTCTGGGACTGGGCACAGGTAGCTGGAGGGGGGTGGAAGAATTAGGGACACTGGCTGCTGTCAAAGAGGAGGCAAGAGCCTGAAACAATCTCTGTAGTCCAGCCAAACCAACATGAATGGCCTCCAGGTAGGCATTGCATTGCTGCATCTGGGATGCCAGCCCAAGGATGGCATTCACTATGGTTGACTGCCCTACAGAGATGGATCTCAGGAGGGCAATAGCCTCCTCAGTGAGGGCAGCCAGGATGACTGGGGCATGGGCTGAAGTGCCTGGGACGAAGGAGATGCCCACCCTCCTGGGTGAGCGGGCACAGGCAACTGGGAGAGGGGCTACTGGGAGAGCAGTGCTGGTATGGGGTGGCAGAAGATGATGTAGCTGGGGTGGTACCAGAGGGGTCCACCACCACCAGGGAGCTCCCATGGGAGAGGGAATCAGAGTCAGTAGTATCAGCTGCTGTCTTCCTCGTGGTGCTCCCTTCGCCCTCCAACCCACTGGTCCCCTCAGCATCGGTGGACACTGCCTCCTGGGTCCTGTGGACTGCAGCTCCCCCACTCGCCGGTGCTTCTGCTCTTATGCCAGATGATGCTAATTCACACAAGGACATAAGAAGAAAAGGAGGGAGAGTGAGGGAGAAAGAAAGGGAGCACAGGATCAATTACAGCAATAACAGCACATATGGCATACACATCAAACGACTAACTAGTAAATAACACTATGGAGTGACAACCACAATACCACACCATTACCTGGGATCAACAACTGTAAAGAACTCAGAAGGAACTACCATCTGCACACCTACTGTGACTCACTAATCCATGTCTGCCTGATGACAAAAGCACAGCTACACTTACTCCGTGATAGTGTCTGCACAACTTGCAATTGCCAGGTCACACCACGTAGGGAGTGGACATCAATGCATCACTCTAACAGTGGTGAGTCAGGATGTAGGCCCTTACTGAAGCAGAAATCCCAGCAAATGACTGACACTAATTGTACATGACACTCACTATAGCAATGAAGAGAAATAGAAATATACCTACAAGGGCTTACTGAGGCATACACTGACTATTACCTTGGCATCCAAAGACCATGTCAGGCATCAGTAAACAAATGTACACAGTGAGTACTCACCCCCTTGTGGCTGTTGTGCTCTGCCCTCAAGCACCCATCCAACTCTGGGTTGGCCACTGACAGTATGCAGGCCATTGGGAGGGTCAGGGTCCGACGGGCACCCCTCCCTCGTTGGGAGGACTTCCCCAGCTAGGCCTCTGCAGTCTTCCGGTCCCAGCGTCTCAGGTCCTCACACCATTTTCTACAGTGGATGCTCCGCTGGCTATGGACCCCCAGGGGCCACATATCCTTGGCGATAGCACACCATAAACCTTTATTCTGATGGGCGCTGACCTGCATAGGAAACACATACAGAAGGACAACATTGACTACACACTACATACAGTTCCAGCAATGGATTACATACTACATTGATCCCACAATCATCTTACACATCACTTGTATCTCTGTGTCCATATTGCTTGCAGCAAACAACACTCCTTAAATGGCACACTGCATGCACACACATCCATCAACATACAGCCATGTTGCAGCCAAAATACATAAAAGCTTCCCCAGTTATTTGGCTGTGAAGGCTGGGGCCCTATCCCCTGTAGCATGGGCCATTGTGATTTTCAGACATAGGACACAGCAGCTCATGCAGTGGAGTTCTTGATAAGGTGAAGTCAGAAGTCAAGTGACATGGGCTCCTGAAAATGCTGGTCATGCCTGCGCCGCTAATCAATGTCACCGCCGGCGGTTATCATCATTGGCCCTTGTGCTCCATAGACTTCAATGTTAACCAATGAGGAGTTGCACGGCGGTTCAGACTGCCCTCCGCTATCACGTCAAACGTCGGCAGAGTGAGGTCCCTTCCACCTGTACTCTCCATGCAGGGTAGGAGGCTGCCATTTCCTGAAGATTGTAATCATGTTAGAAAAAAATGTACGTCATAGGTACTGATGGTACACGCAAAGACAATTCCTACACATCATCATATTACATTTGCTGAGAGAATATGGCTCTTCAAAGAGAGCTCATACCAGTGCACTGCTTGCAGAAGAGTAGTTGACAAAACATGTAAAATGTGATGGTAGCTATCACATCTCACAACTGCGATGACATCTGTGTAGCAGTATGACAGATTGATGAAAATGTATGGTATCAGAAGTTCCTTTGCATGTACAGTTCACCAGAACAGATCCCAATCATTGGTTGGCTGAAATGTATGAGACAGCTTTATTTACAGTGATATTGTATGTTCCCATCCTTCCTGCTATCACACACTTGTGATGTTTTGTGTGTACAGATATTAATCACTGCAAAGGAGGAGGCATGCACCCATGTACAGACCCCTAGTTGACTTGGCTACACTGGAGGAACGCCATATGTTACTCACCTATCGTCTGGACAGGGCAACAGTCACTGAACTGTATCAACAATTGGAGCCAGACCTCACTCCTGCTCTTTGTAGTCCTACTGCTATTCCCCCTAGAGTGCAGGTGCTGTCAGTGCTCCATTTCTGGCCAGTGGATCATTTCAAGTGACAGTGGGCTTGGCTGCAGGTATGTCACAGAAAATGTTTTCTAATGTGCTGAGTAGAGTTTTGACAGCCTTGCTGAAACACATGAGCAACTATATTACATTCCCCCAAAGAGATGATTTGCCCACAGTTAAGGCTGTTTTCTATTCAATAAGACATATTCCACATGTAATTGGGACAATTGATGGGACCCATATTGCTTTGGTCCATCCCAGGAGAAATGAGCAGGTGTTCCGAAATAGAAAGAGTTACCATACTATAAAGCGCAGATGGTGTGCCTTGCTGATCAGTATATTTCCCACGTTACTGCCAAGTTTCCAGGATCTGTGCATGATGCCTATGTTCTGAGGAACAGCAGGGTCCCACAGATGATGGCACAACTACTGAGAGAGAGAGAATGATGTTTCACCTAATGTATGACACAGTATGTTACCTGGAGTTGTCCCCTGTGCTATTGTGCGCATGTAATGTGAGTTTCTCCCTATTTCCAGGTGACTCCGGCTACCCAAACCTATCCTGGCTGTTGACACCAGTGAGGAATTCGAGGACAGGGGCAGATAATTGATACAATGAGGCACATGGACTGACCAGAAAAGTAATCAAAAGAACTTTTGGGCTACTGAAAGCCAGGTTCAGGTACCTTCATATTTCGGGTGGATCCCTACTCTACTCCCCTGGAAAAGTCTGCCAGATAGTAGTGGCCTGCTACATGCTTCATAATTTGGCACTTAGATGACATGTGCCATTTATGCAAGAGGAGGTGTGAGACAATGCACCTGTGGCAGCAAAGGAAACTGATGACAGTGATGGAGATGGGGAGAAAGTGGAGGATGTGGACAACAGGACACATTTTATACACCCGTACTTCCAATGACAGTCAGGTAAGACTGTAGTTCTGTCCATACCACCATGTCAATGAAGAGCTGTGTGGCAGCTATCATGTACCAAACTCTAATGTGTGTAATCTGTACTCTGACACTGTTCCATTTGTGGTAAGTCGTGCCAGTGGTATGATGATTAGGAAAAAGCTGATTCAGCATATGCACTGTCAGCTGTTTAGCAGTGTCAGATACATGCCCATGTCAAACTGTGTCCTCATTTCATACAGTACTTTGCATTTTGTGATGGGTAGAGTGAGTTTCAATGTGCTTATACAACGGCCCTGTGACTTCATTGTCCCTAACAGTTTGTCCTGAACTAGGTGTACCAGAGGAGGGATTTGCATACTGACAACATGGCCTGGAGACATCCGTGGTGTCCTATCTGCGGCCCTTACATCTGTTGTTTCTACTCACTACTAGTGTATGGAGTCTATTGCAGTACAAAATATATGACTTGGTGTGACCACATAAAATATGACTGTTATGGAACAGAGGCTAATGTTCCTTTGCTTCACTTTACTGCTCATTTGTATGTGATTTTTTCAGATGTTGGTGTGGTCACTACAGTGAAATGATGGAATGCGTACAGACTGCTTTCACACAGATTGGTGGATGGTGACTTGTGGCAAGCACTTACACTGGTAATGTGTACCCCAAGCTGACTGTATATTGGATGGATTCACACTTTACATTACATTTGCACAGGACTATAAGGGTCAAGACATTGCATATTGATAATATAAAAGCACAAAACCTTCAGTTATGTTTAAGTGTATTTATTGAGATTACAAATATGAATGGATAGTGCAATAGAGAGGGAAGATGGTGGACAAAATCTTCAGTGTAGTGGCCCAGTTAGTTTGTAGCACAGATCCAGTATCCATGGGGTCATGGGACAAAGGAGCAGTGGCAGTCCAAGGTGCACAAGGTGTCTCGTTGGCACACAAGGGAGACATGATGGTGAGGGTCACTTCCTGGCAGTGTTTTTGATCATGGCTACAGTCCCTGGAGAATTTCTGGCTCACTGGGAACTTTTACGGGATGGTTCTTCTGCTGCAGAGGGAGGGGTTCTGGTGGTCTGAGAGTCCTGTGGCAGGGCCTCCTGTCCACTAGCTGCAGCAGATGTGGAGGACTGGTCAGTAAACTGGCTAGTGGAAAGGGGCCCCTGGTGTGTTGTGTACTCACGCATGATGGTAGCCATATCACTGAGCACCCCTGCAATGGAGGCCATGGTGGCATTGTAGGCCTGCAACTGCTGCATGACCTCCTAGTGGTGTTCCCCTGGAGCTTCTGGTTCTCCTGCAAGATGGTAAGTACCTGGCCCAATCTGTCCTTGGATTTCTGGTATGCTCCCAGGACATGTGACAGTGCCTCCTGGGCAGTCGGTTCCCTGGGTTGGTCCACCCCTTCGTGCACAGATATCCTCCCACTTGCCCTGGCCCCCTCTATCCCCTGACCTGTGTGCCCACTCCCACTGACACCAGGACCTTCTTCATCTTGCCTGGGAGGTGTTGACTCGGGTCCCTATACAGGTTGGCACACTGTTGACTGACGTGTCCTGGGGACAGAGGTTTGGAGACGTTGGGTGGCTGCTGTTGTTGTGGAGTCCATTGTGGGGTGCTCTGGGGTGGACTGGGTGTTGCTGGTGGTGTCTGACAGACCAGTGGTACCAGATGAGCCAGGGAGAACTTCCTGATCGAGACATCCAGAGTAGCTGTCATCCCTGGGGCTTCTTCTGGTGGTGGACTGGGTTGACGTGGCACATGCAGCCAGCTGGCATTGGCTGGGATACCTCTGGAAATGTATGATAGTTGTATACTTAATCCTCAGATATATACTCAGCATTTATGGGTTTCCCTATGGGATGGGTGACGGTTTTCCACCTTTGGTTTGTGATTGGTGATGCATTGTGGGATTGGTAGTGCTTGATGCTGACCATGCATTACTCACGTGTGTGACTGATGTCCTTGGAGTGGTGTGCTGTCAGTGAGTTGGGTATGCAGGGAAGGATTGTTGAGGATGGTTATGGGGGTGGTTCTAGGTTTGGGATGGAGTGGATTGAATGGAGCTAGAGTGACAGGGAGACATGCCATGCAGGTGTATGAGGTGTTAGGGAAGTAATGGTGACCTACCAGTGTACAGCCCTCCAGTTATTCCAGTTAAGCCCTCGGGATGCAGGACAGCCAAGACCTTCTCCTCCCATGTTTTCAACTGTGGGGGAGGCGGTGGGGGTCCGCCACCAGTCTTCATGACGGCAAGGTGGTGCCTGGATACCATTGCAAGTACCTTTCCCCGTAGGTCATTATGCCTCTTTCTTATGTTGTCCCTTGTGCGTGGATAGGTTCCCACTGAGTTCACCTTGTCCACAATTCTCCACCATAGCTCCATATTCCTGGCAAGGGTGGTCTGCTGGACCTGTGCACGGAACAGCTGTGGCTCTCCCCTAAAAATTTAGTCTACCATGACCTGCAACTCCTCATCAGTGAATCGGGGGTACTTTTGTGGGGATATGCCGATTGTATGGTCGGAGTAATGTGTGTATTTTGCATAGGGTGGTATGTTTGGTGGGGGCGCAGGGTGTGTGAGTATGTGGGAGGCTGTGACATACTGATTGAGTGCAGTAGTATTGTGTGTTTGATGTAGTGGTATGATGTGTGGTGTGTGATGCGTGTAGAGTCTATAGGTGGGTGTGGTTTGTGTGTGCAGTTCTGGCGATTTGTGGTCTGGCAAGATGTTACAGATTTTAGGCTTTTGTAAAGAATTGTAGGTTGTGTGGGGGGTTTATAGTGTTGTTGGTGGGTGTGTACGGTGTATATATGTGTATCAGGTGTGGGTTTTTCAGTTTTGCCAATGTTGGCTTCTGTTGTTGTGGAGTGTTCAAATAGACTGATGCGGTTCGCACTGTCAATGGGTTGCCACCATTGAAGGACCGCTGTAGTGATTCGTGGGTCTTAATTTGGAGGCCGGTTTCTTGTAGTTGTGGCGGTGTGGGTGGTGTGACTGACTCTCTTCCCCCTCATTTGTTGGCTCTGGTGGTGTTGAACTTATGGCAGCTTTCTGGCAGTTTTGTCTCTGTGGCTCACGGTACAGTGGGCGGATTGCCGCCTCTGCGGCAGTCGTTTGGTGGCCGTCACCACAGCGGTCTTCGGTAAAGACCACCAACATAATGTGGGCCTATGTAAAGGACAGTGCAACAAAATGCAAGTGCTTGCAGTCTACTGGTGCCGATACTATTTCCAAAATGTTCCTGAAGATGTCTCCTGATCCCTGGTCCAGTGTGTCTGGACCTGGGTTCTAGAGGAAAACTATGGGTAGATTTTGTACATTTCTTCCGTGAACAGCATTCTGTTTGAGTGCAGAACACAAACACACCCATTTACCACCCAACACACACTATCACACATGCATACACATCTGACTTACAAATCGAGAAAAACAGAACAAAAGGAAAGATACCTGAATACAAACACCAGATAACTGACACAAAGCCACATTTTAGGAAAGCAAAATGTGGTAACATAAATATCCTAAGAAATCACAAATACTTTGCATAGGTATATTTATTGATCATCACTATACCATTACATCACCAGATATTTTTAAGCATGAAGCAAAATAATATGACACTTTCTGGAAGAAATCATTACTATCTTCTATGTTCATGTTAAATGTCTACCCAGACTAAACTGTGATATAAATAGAATGCTATTTGTTTTTAATCGCACTGTGAAATTCACAAACCTCAAAACACATTTTAAACACAAAAAGCACATGCATAATGGATATGCATAATAATATTGCCTACATTTGCATACTTTGTGATTTCAGAAAAAATGGTCCTTTGTTTTTGTTAATCCAAGGCTCAATACGACTGGGATTGGAAGACACTGCTCTAAAGAATTACTCATAAGGGAGTTTGAATTTTATGGGTGAAAAAGCAGATGGTGTGTCAAGTATATTCTGACATGATGGACAGGGCGCTCTCGATAGCTAGATAAGACAATCCCTATTTCAGGAACCATTGGGATACACATGTTTCCACTTGAGGATACACCACAATGAACCCTTTACACTCAAACTGCTTTGAAGAAGACAGATGACTATGTGTAGTCAGAAACATTTACTTAACCTGGCACACAGTACTTGGGCATGCTACAATATGATGATCGCAGAATGTGAACCCCAAAACACTGGGTCAAGATCATATAGCAGAAAGGACATAAAAGCAGATGAAGAGAACATGAACATTAAGGGGTATATTTACAAGAAAATGGTGCATCGGCGTCGATGCACAAGTTTCCTTGCATCGCCCTGTGCCCTCCTAACGACACCATGGTAGCACTGTATGTCCAATACAGCGCACCATGGTACATGTTAGTACAATAGCATCAACATTTTTGACGCTGTTGTGGTGCTTTGCTGGGCAAGCGCCAAATAGTTTGATGCTCATTCAGCAAAGCTTGGGGAGGCCCATAGGAAATAGTCTGGCGTCACTTTAACGCTTGCCCTAAGCAGACGTTAAAAAATGATGCTATAATGACGCAGTGAAATCATGTGAATTTCACTGCACCATTTGTTTGGGCCTCCCTGTGGGGGAACGCACCCCCTTGCGTACATTATACCTGGTGCAGGTAGAATGTGGCGCAAGGGTTTACAAAGTGGGCAATGATAGCAGTGCACTACTTTGTAAATATGGTGCAGGGTGGGGGACTGGTTAGCGATGACGTAGCGTAAACAAATGGAGGCTATGGCGGCGTTAAGGGGCACAATGGGCTTGTAAATATGCCCCATAGTGGCTAACGAAACTGTCATGGCTTGTTGCTTGTATGGCCCACTGCTCAGCCTGGATAAGTGCTGGAAGGCATTGACAGGGCAAACTAAGAAGGAAGTATGAATTGAGGATATTCATGAGGCAAGAGATAAAAGGGTCTGCTAGGGAAAATACACTAGTTCATTGTAGATCCTTTTTCTGTGTTCTTTTGTGGCTTATAAAACACAATGGCCTGATTTATAATTTGGTATATGACCTCTCCTCAAACTGGATGACAGAGTAACTAATGCCATCGCTCTGGCAGAGGTGCCACCCACCAACTTATTAAATGTTTGCTGGAGATACAATTGTTGCATTGACAGGAACAATTATCATAGTGGTTCCTCGCAATGCATTATGACTTTGCTACATATCCGCATCAATTATGACAAAACCATATATCAAAGTTACTTTTTTCACAAAGAAAATCCCAAAGCAGGATTTTCTTTTTCAAAATCAAAACAAAACCTAGCCCCCGCACTCGCCATGGGTATGGGTTTTTCCTGGCAGAGACCGTCATTAATAAATGGCTAAATGTCAGCCCATCTAAATTAGGTGAGCAAGTGTATAGCCAAACTTCTTATGGCCCTTGCTCTGTCAGGCTGTCAGAGGACTTTTACCATGGCGGAGTTAGATTAGTCTCTGTCAGCATCAAACTATGGACCATCTAAATTGAAATTGGGTGGGCAGAGCATGGTCTTTGCCAGGAGGGATCTCTGTTGCAGTGCAACTGAGTTCCCTCTCCACCAAGAAATAAATCAGTTCCTGAATTGTGATGAGACCTGCAGGTAGTGGAAAAAGAGGAGGACTGGAAATTAAGAAAATCATAAATAAGTATCATAAGAACAGTCCGGGGTGACAGCTTAAAACCCCAAGAACTAAACGCTTCATTTACCTTTCAATCTCTCCCAAATGTTTCACACCTTCTATTTCACCTCTAATTGGCCAATGGAACAAAGCAAGATAAACACCACCACTAGGCAAATGATAGACTAGGTGCAGGCAGGAATTGAATTCTCCTGGTCCTTGTTCTGCAGTAATAGTTAAATTAGTGCCATGGGGCACCAGAAGCTGAGTAATAATGCTCTTTTGTTCCTTTGGGTTGGGCTCGTAAATGCTAGCTCTTACTACATTGTATCTGCACAAAATGTACATGCATTTTCCAAACCAAGAGGCCTAGGTATTTTTTAAAATAAAAAAGTTTGATATTTTTAGGTGGTTTTACTTGAGTAATCATTTGGGTGAATGTTAACATGTGTCAAACGAATGATGGATGGATGGATGGCTGATTGGATTGATGAATGGATGATTGAGTGCATATTTGAAGAATGACTACATAGATAGGTGAGTAGGTGAGTGAATGCAAAGTTGCATGGCTGGATGAATAGATGTGTGAATGGTTGTATGAATGCGTAAAGCAATGTACAGCAGAAGGTGAGTGTATGGGCAGCTACAGCCAAGTTTGTTGGTAGGAGGTTATTATTCACTCTCGAACTCTGCTCATTCACCTATTCATTTATCCATTACTCGAGGCATCCATTTGTGATGTGAGAGAGCGTAGTTTGGCTGTACCACTATGCCTCTTAAACATGAGTGTGAAAGGGTAAGATAGAGAATTACCTAAAAGACCTGCTTGTATAATGAGGGATGGAATGTTTTGGGTTTTATGGAGCTTAGTCAAACCTCATATCAAGATTGCAGCCTGTTTCTCCAAATATTTACCAGCCCAAATTCTTATATTTCTTGAGAGGCAACTAAATTCATAACATTTTAATTATGTCATGTATTAAGTATGAGTGAGCAGAGCATGATGTGTCATCACATTTTGCTACTTTTGCCACACTTACTATAATCCTGATTTGATTATTATTCATTTTGGCTAATGTCATGTGCCTAAAGATTAACTACTCTGAACAGATTTTTCTGCAATTGTAACCCCAGGGTCATGCATAGTCACTTAATGTCATCCAAAGAGCTTACAGCATGGCAGTTGAGGTCTAGATTTATGAGGCAGATAGCCGCAAGCTGGAATTGGCCATCTCTTTTGGCTCAGGCAGTTAGAGAGTGTGTGTTTTTTCAAAGAGGCAGGGAAAGTGTAGGGCAAGGCACTACAGTAAATCTTCATCCAGAATTGTAGCAAAGTGATATTTAAAGACGTCCTGGGATTTGTTCTCCTCTACAGATCTACATTATCACCATTTTACCCTGCCGCTTGCTGATAGGGTCTTTTATTGCTATAATTTGTATACATTCATACTTTGCCCAACAGCTCAGGATTAAGGGACAGTAGGAGACCCGTCTACATGTATTATTACAGTAATAAGTCAAAATGTTGCATCTAGATAGGAGGTGTTTTTTCTTGTGGTAAATGAGTGCAAATTAGCCAACGGATAGTTGGAGAAAGTCCCAGGAAAAATGTTTTGAAGCGAGGTGTGAATGCTCACAAATTTAATAGGAAACAGCAAGGTACAAAGGCAGACCTTTTTGATAAAGGGGTGCTACCAGATCGGGCCATGTATTGTAGCCTCACCGGTTTCCGCTGGTCAGCCAAGTGGGAAAGTCATAATGGAGCTGATGGGGAGATCACCAGAACGGCGGAACCAACCTAGTTGAGTTTGGCAAACATGTGTTTACATCTGCCAAACTCCTAATGAGCCCTCAAATCACATTAACACCAAACCTGTGATTAGAAACCAGAATGCAACATTTTTAAATCTGATGTTCGCCACTAGAACTATTTTTCTCCATTGATTTGACACATAAAATATTTAAAGCACTAACATATCTGGTTAGAGTTTCATTATGAGATCCTGAAAACAGTTGCTTTGTGAAAGCTGAATTAATTAATAATAAATCTGCATTGATTAGTAACTAAACATTGACATGAATTAAGCTAATATAGAACATTTTTGTGTTTTCGAAAATGTGCCCACTTAGGTGGCAATCATAATGTGTATGAAATTAATAAAGAAATAATATTAACTGTTTAGAAATAATACGCACATATAGAATTAAATGTATTAGTGAACCACACTAACATGTTAATTAAATGTCTTTGCGTAATTTTACTTCGCATACAGTAATTGTGAGATTATGGGCCTAGTCGACAAGGCCTCATGTCAAGTTTCATGGATTAGAAAATGTTGGTAAATTTTTTCTGTCTCAGACAGAATTCACACTTGTTCTTTGTTCACACAGTGGTGACCAAATAGATTTGTAATGTTGCAGCATTAAACTAGTTGATGTCTTAAACTTTCTTGTGAGAACTGTCAGCTGTAATGCGATGTACTAGCTACTGATACATTTGTATCTTTGGTGCGTGAGAAGCTGAAGTTCCCAGGACATGACAATGGTTTCCCTGACTGGAGTTATGATGGCAACTAAAAGTTACCTTACAAAAACTGGTGATGGAAATGGGAGAAGAGGAGCCAATCATCGACGTGTGAAAGACTGTCTAACTATATCATAGACTTATTAATTATTATTTATTGGTCCTATTGTGAGCACCCGATGCTCAGATCAATGACAGTTAGAGAAATTACTTTGTAGATTTGACTTATCCCGACTGCACTTGCCAAGAGCAGCACAGTTCCAGATACCTTTTTATTCCTAGCCTTTAGCCTCCTCACGTAATTACAGATAATATTGATTACTAATGCCATTGATGCTGATTCCTTAGCTTGATGCCTCTTCTAAATTGGATTAGTTAACTTAGAGCCCAGTCATGGCTGAGCCAATCCCCTTCACGTTCCCTGCCAACGCTGACAAGAGGGATGCCCCATTTGACGAAGAAGTCTCTGCTTGCTGATCCATTCCGGGGAGATTAAACAAAATTAAATTGTCTTTGTTATAGATTTTGTTCTTTTCTTTTAGGTACCAATGTCTATTTTTAGAGCCATAGCTAGATGTTTTCCAAATTCACTTTTGTCTAATTTTCTTTTGCATGAAAGCCAAACATCCTATTCGAATTAAAGGGTTAGTGTGTCAATGTCCAAACAAATGTTATTAACAAAGGATTGATTTTATTCACCTGTTGAGTCTAGATGTATGCCATTTCTACAGTTCAGTTATTGTTGTTATTAATTTGCACAGTAACTCATGAATGTTTAATGTTAAATGCTTTGGTTAGTTTGAGATTTTTCTGCCGCTTTGGTCAGCCTGTGTTGTTCCTACATGTTTATCATTTGGTTTTGATTTTACTTTATGTGATAGTAGCATTGTTAATCTAGGGAAATAAACTTTCTAACTTTACCAAAAGGTATGGTTATTCATGGTCACATGGGCCATGGTTTGTAAAGTTTACTGACTCAAAGATTTCTGATAATGCTTTGTTAAACAAGTTGTATTGTGGTTGGTTGTCTCATGAGTAAAATCTGTGTCTGTGGTGGAACACTCTTAGCAGAGTCAAATGGTCCATCAACTCTATAATGCCTCCCCTTCTAAATAAATGATAAAAGACCAAATAAGGCCAGACGCGCTCACACTGGTTAGGGTGTTGAATTCTGTTAAGTCTCTGGCAATGCTTTGTTTTTTCTAGTGATTGAAGGTGGTGAGCACCAGCACTCATGTTTTAGTGACTGAAACTTATTTTTCATTATTTTACTTTGACCCACAGGAGTAGAGAAAGGCAGAGAGAAGACAAATAATAGAAAACTTTCACAATGAGGAAACGTGGGGAAGAAAAAAGCCTGCAAGCATGATTTACACAGGCAGGAAGAATGGGGGGGGGGTGGAAGAAAGCGAATGAGGTGGAATTCAGACTAAGCAGCATTGCTGTTCCCCAACCCTGGTGTTCACAACGCTGGCGTGGCCTCTTAAGGAAAAAAATGCCCCCCTGAATGTATTGTTTTTACAAATTATACTTTGATTTCTGGTAAATCACATTCTGTATTCCGGCCTCCGTTTCCCCATCTTTTTGAGAAATATTTTTGTTCAACGATTTTAAACACTTTGGAATTAAAAAAAAACACCTTCTTGGAAAGTTCCCTTCACTTATGGATCTTGCCTGTAAGAAATAGACCCGTTGTTCTTAGCTCAATCCGTAGTCCTGCAATTTAAATCGTAATCTCACACACCCACCTGCTTATTCGTTCACAGCCTTGCTTTGTCTAACAATGTATTTCCCTAGAGACAGAAACTTCTCGAAAGCCCAACACATTGTTATCTGGTTTCTATTGTTCGTTCATGCCACAAAAGCAGCGTACAATGATTGGATTCGCAAACCAATTTCTTTCTTATGATTGTTTTTTAAAAATTCATTGTTCCACCGTATTATCACCGGTGCTAGTCACCCGCCTGCCAAGGGGGCAGGAATTGTGGGTTGAATTTCAATTGAGAATGAAATTTGTTTGCATTTTTTAATACCATTCTTGTTTAAGGCATTAAGAGGTTCCAGAAAGTAAATGGAGCTGTTTAAGCCCATTGTAATATGTAACACAAATAGGTGCACAATTATTTACTGGGGCTACATGTTTGTTTTTCACTAATTCTGGTCAATCCCATGTATATTATTGAAGCCATAATTTTCTTGGTATAATCAGTTAATAGCAATGTACACCGAAATGTCAGGCATTGCCAACAGGCCATAGAAGGTTAGGCGAATGGATAGTCAGGATCAGCTAATGTTCTCAGGAGAATGTCATTAACAGTACTAATGACCGGTTCTGTTAGAATTGCAGCTATAAAAGCATGGTTAATAGTTTTATAATGTCGCAAAAAACATTAGGCTAAATGCATTAGTGAGCAGGATCCCTGAGCTGTAAACCTCCTTTCATCAGTGAGTTAATGATGTATTTTATATCATAATGTATGAATATACACGTTTATTTAAATTTACATACATATTAGGCCCTAATCTGGCATGTTTTTGCAATTACATGAAAAGAGTTACCATGCTTGAACGGTTGAAAGTTAAAGCAAATGATATATCATTAACACGATTGTTGCGAAAGTGATGCAAAGGCTTTTGAAACGCTATGCCAAAAGACAATATTTATTTACTTGTCAGAATCATATTTATTTGAGCCAAAATTCTATTTTGTGAATAAACAAACGGCCTGATTCACAAAAGCAAACTAATATCCAAAGAATCGGGATTTAAGATTGAGTTTCTCTCAGATTTTTACGTACTGTGGAATTCACAAACGTTACACCTGTAGGGTTGATATTTTATCGTTAGGCGGTACAGTGCATTTGCAACATGCCTTTTACTAATTTATCTCCACAGGGAAAACAATTTTCATTTGGAGCACTTGCTTCCCAAAACTATAAGCCCTAAAATATTTTGTGAGTCATGACATCCTATTGCTTCACTGAGAGGCACCTACACCAACCTTTTGTTTGTTTGCCTGCACAAACAAGGGCCTGATATATATATTGGATAGAGGATACGCTATTGCAAAGGCGATGGAGTTTTCCCCACCAATATAGTGGTCCGCTTACCGAATTTAATTGTGGGGGAATCTTAAGTATAGCCATGGAGGAGACTACTGTGTCTCTACCGTGGCGAAACTTCTCTACTGGAACTGGCAAGCAAGGGCTGTTCGAAAAATGGCCTCATCTGTCCGCCCAATTTAGAAGGGCGGACATGTAATAATGTTTGACTGCTTCTTACTGCCAGGTTAACCCTGCAGTGGCAAGCAACAGTAAAAACATTATAATGATCCTTCCACCGTGGGAGAAGACTGCCTGCTTGGTAGACATTTATAAATCAAGTGGGCAGCCTCTATCATGGGGACAGACTCTGTCCTCTTGGGGGGGACACAGGCCATTTTCTGTGGTTTAAATCAGCCCTTAAGTGTGCTTAACTTTTGTGAAACCCTCAAAGTCCTGCATAGTGTGAGTTTAGAAACATTTTGCATGACAAGGCAATTCCCCCCTCGTAATGAGGCCATATGTCCTTTTTTCAGGAATGGTTGCAAAGTAGCCATTGGTTGGTGGGGAGTTGACCCAGGAAAGGGAGCTATGCATACCCACATTTCCTAAGAAATGGCAAGGTAAACAGGTAAAATTGTTTGATGAATGGAGTGCTCCTAAATATTGCCACTCTAACCTCTGTAATTTGTAGACCCACTTAGTCAACTTTTGTCTTTGCCTTATTAAGCATTGGTGGTGGTAATTTTGTTATTTTCCATGGAAGATAGAATTATTTCTCAAGCCTGGAACTCCACCTATTATTTTGGGTTTGTGAGCTAGAAATGACCTATCTTTAGTCAGGGTTGTGCAATGTTTTTATTATGTGGCAAGTGTTGAGAAGTTTCCCATTGTTAGGCCTCACACAGTTTGCGGAATGTCCTGCTTTCCCTCCATCTATGCTGTTGCACAACTGTATCCCACACTTCATACTGACATTATTAACTCACAAGCATTTATACTTGCATGTATACCTTGACTTGCTTTTCCACCCCTCTGCCTAAGTCATGCCAGCAATGGCAGTGTTGTTGCATTGGATCAGAGGATCTTAATTTCTTCTTAACGCAGTAGGTGATTGATTGGGGGCCTTTGGTGGTGTGTGAGCCTTTATAGCGCAATATTTGTTGATCTTCATTTGGAAAAATGACTGTCTTTTGCATGGTGCAGCCTAGAGTTGTGCCCTATCTGTTTTGCTGGTTGTAGATCTCTGTGCACTTCACCCCTGATACCCCTTCTAACTCCTTCTAACCAGTAGTAAGATGCTGGTGCTCCCCTATTTTACATGGTTGAATTGGTATACACCTAAATGGCATATTTAGTTTGCTTTTAGGTTCCTAGTATATTAGTTAAAGTGTACCCAGGGCCTGGAAGCTACATTCCACTAGTGGACTGCAGCATCAAGTGTGCCATCCAATACTATTTTAGCCTGACTGAAGTAGTGTAAACACTGCATTTCAACCTAAAAACAAACAATTTTAACAGGTCTAGACATGTATTTTAAATATTAAGAATTCACCCCTAATTAGGCATTGCAACCCATAAAGCAGGGTACATGATCTTTAAAAGTAGGAAATGGAAAAAGTTAATGTCACCATGTACTTACAGTGACTAGCATCAAAAGCAGTTTTCACTGTAGGGAGGTTGGCTGGCCTATAGGGAAATTCTGAGAAGCAACATTAAATATTGATTTTGCTATCTCCAATTAAGTAACAGCTAGAAATATGATTTAACAACCCTTTTTTAAAATAGCTATTAAAAGTCCAACTCAATTGGAAAGCCGGATTTTTAATGGGTATTATGGAAAAGTTACTTTAAGAAAGATACCTTTTCACTGCCCAAATCATCTAGAGGCTTATTTGTATTAATTTCCAGCTGCAGCCCTCTGAGTGCTTGACACTGAATGAGATGTGAAAATCGGTCCTAGAGCAGACAGAAAGGCCAGGGTATGGGGAGGTGTTCATGTTTCTCTGGCAGGATGAACACTTGTGCTGTGCCTAAACACTTAATTTAAATAAAAAAGGAGTCCTGTCATAAGCAGATGTCAAGCAACAGGTCCCTCCAGTCAGACAAGCACCAAACCTAGTTGGGGGAGAGCTGCCCCCAGAACTGGTTTGGAGTGACCACAGAGGAGGGGCTGATCATTATGCTCACTACCCCTATGGGTGGGCACTCAGGGTCTGCACAAGGAGAGAAAGGTATCACCATTTTGGATTTTTGTAGTGAGGGCACTGCAGGATTGTTTGTAGTAGGGCAGATATGAACTGCTTTAAATGGGGGTAGGGTGGCCCATGGGGAATTTATCCCATTGGTTAGGTGGAGGCCAAGGGTCACCTCGACCCATAAGCAAGTGCCAGGCATGAATGTGGCATCCCCTACCACCCTCCTCAGAACACTTTCTGGTCCCAACAAAGATAAGAGGAGGCTTGGACCTGCTGTCTGTGACACAAAGGGAGCCCTAAAGGAGGACTGAACCTGCCAACTCTTGTACCAGGACAATGAAGTAGAGTCTATGGGTCATAAGGCTAGCCTCCTGTTCATGCTACAGGGACATAGCAAGCTACAAGAGTCCTTTTACTGCAGCATCCCACCTGACCATTTCTAACTGAACCGTTCCCTACACCCAGTTGTTGATCTTTGCTAGAGTGAGCCATGACCCCATATGTTGTTCCTGAGGACCTGGAACCCTTGGCTCTGTCTCATTGGATTTCTCCTATCACCCTTAAAACCTGGGACTTTTTCTACTTCAAGAACTCCAGGGGACAGGGACAAACCTGTCAAGCCAATCTGTCCAATGTACTTTGCACATGGGCTGAAGATTTAGGTTTCTCTGACTCTGAGCGTCTCTGCAGCAGTAACTCTGATTCAGCAGATCCTCAAGGAGAAGGTGCCCAGACCTGTGAAGGCCTCTTCAGGCTAAAGCCTGCAGCCTTACACTGCTGAAGGATTCTTAGCTCCAAAAAGTGACTAAGTGCAAACATAGAACTCTTGATTGGGTGAAGGTGTCAGAAGTATACGATTGGTGAGACAGCTTCACTGGGCACAAAATTTGAATTTCTCCTGCTCAGAGATTTCTCACCAAAAACCAACAGCTTCACACGGACTACATCCAATGGCTTCCTAACTTTGTGGAACCTTCTTAAGCTAATGACTGCTGCCTTGCCCTGCTGAGGATTTTTGATTTTCATTTTTGAGGTTCCATTCCAAGGTAAGACCTCCAACTGGGTCAATCTTAGTTTCTGTATCCGACCCATGATCCATTGCTTGTAAAATGCAAATAGCTCCTACTCTACTGCGGCCAATTGACAGTGGTTGGCACTTAATGCTTTTTAGCGCTATTTTTATTTGAATCATTAACATTTCATATCCCCCGTTGCTCTTATTGGACTTTTGTCATTTTGGAGTAATTTTAGTTTATTAAAATGTAGTCTATTTTTCTAATTTGTGATGGGATTTTGATTTGCCTTGTACTTTGACTTTATGATTGGTTTGGTACTGCATAAATGTTTTACACATTATTGTTAGTTAGCCTGTCTGCTCCATGCTATAGCTACCTGCGGGATGAACTTAGGCTACTTTAGTGCCTTTGAGGGTTCACCCTGTCAAGAGTTCCATATACCAGTGTCTCCCTGTCCAGCTGCATTGCTCATTGCATCAGAATAATTGCTCAAGTTCTATTTCTCCCAAACAGCAAGAGCAGACAGGCACAGAACCAGCCTGACAGTCACACACCTATTCAGGGATATCTGAGCATGTAAGACAGAGTTTTGCTATTTGCATCAGATTAAATCTGCTGTCTGAAACATATGAGTGATAGCTGTGCTGCTTGTGGCAGGTTAAAGGCAGCTCTACTCTTTGACATAAGCAAGGGATAGTTTATCTGTTGTCACTGAGCAAGATGTATTGAGCTGAAAGAGGGATGGATTGGTCTGCCAAAGGTGACAGGTAAGTCAGCTGTCTTTGTCAAGTGAGAGTTAGCTGTGTTGACTCTGGTAATTGAGGAATAGTTCTGTTTATGACAGATGAGATGCAGTGTGGTTGTATGCCACACAACTGTGGAAAAAAATATTGCAATCAACAAATATCTCCCCAAAGATATTGATTATCTTAGGGCCTTATTACAAGTTTGGAGGTCCACCAAGCTGGTGGCCTCCATAACGCCGTATTATGCTGGTGGGACGGTCAGTGTAGCGGCATTGACTTTGGCTCTAAAAGAGAGCCGAGGCCATTGCCAGCTGCACAGACTGCTGCCAGCACAGTCTGAATGCGCACTGTCTGCCATGGCAGACAGTGCGCCTTTTGACTGTGCTAACAGGGGGGGCCTCTGCACTGCCTATGACATGGGCATAGGCAGTGCAGAGGCCCCTTTGTGGTCCTGTCTTTGAGTTTCCATCGGCCTTTTCATGGTGGGGTCCCAGCCATGAAAAGGCTGGTGGAAAGGCAAGTCATGATTAGCACAGCAGTGACAACATCAGCACTGCCATGCTTGAACATGGCTTTCATCGCCGCCAATGTGTCAGGATCCACTATCCTGGCAGGGTTGGTGGTCTTGTTGCAGTTCTACCGCCAGCATAATCTGGCAGTCGGACCGCCAAGGTTGCAGCGGTTTGACTGACACTGCGGGTACGTCGGTGTTAGTACCACCGAACTTGTAATAAGGCCCTTAATTTCTATAATTAAAAATACAAAACAATGATATAAGCTACAACAATATAGACATCAAAATGATCTAAATATCATAAACAAAATAATAGGAACACTAAGGACCTGAATTAAATCTTGGCGAAGGGGAATACGCCATCACAAATGTGACAGATATCCCGTCCGCTGTATTATGATCTCATTATGTCCTATAGAGATCGTAATACAGTGGATGGGATATCTGTCAGGCTCATGAAGGAGTATTCCCTCCGCTGAGATCCTAAATATCGCTGTCACAACACCTCCACCCCCACCCACCCCCCACATCGCTGAGCCCTTTTTTGGCTATTTGGGGTAGTTCGCGCTTAGGCCTTCATAACTTTTTGTCCACATAAGCTATGCACGCCAAATTTGCGTCCTTTTTTTCCAACATCCTAGGGATTTTAAAGGTACCCAGAGTTTGTGGTTTACCCTGAGGGGACCAAGAAATTAGCCAAAATACAGCAAAAATGTTGTTTGTTAAACAAAAAATGGGAAAAGGGGCTGAGGATGAAGGCTTGTGGTTTTTTCCCTGAAAATGGCATCAACAAAGGGTTTACGGTGCTAAAATCACCATCTTCCCAGCTTTCAGGAACAGGCAGACTTGAATCAGGAAACCAAATTTTTCAACACAATTTTGGTATTTTACTGGGACATACCCCATTTTTACTATTTATTGTGCGTTCAGCCTCCTTCCAGTTAGTGACAGGAATGGGTGTGAAACCAAAGCTGGCTCCTGGAAAGCTAAACATTTCTAAAAAGTAGAAACAATTCTGAATTCAGCAAGGGGTCATTTGTGTAGATCCTACAAGGTTTTCCCACAGAAAATAACAGCTGAAATAAAACAATATTGAAATTGTGGTGAAGAAAACAGCCATTTTTCTCCATGTCTTACTCTGTAACTTTTTCCTTCGATATCAGATTTCCTAAAGCAATATACCATTACGTGTGCTGGACTCTTCTGGATGGGGGGGAGGTATAGCGATTGTGGGTTCATCAAGATCCCTAGGTACCCAGAGCCAATAAATGAGCTGCAGATTGCAATGAGTTTTCATTCTATACCAGGTATACAGCAATTCATTTGCTGAAATATAAAGAGTGAAAAATAGGTATCAAGAAAACCTTTGTATTTCCAAAATGGGTTCAAGATATGGTGTTGAGAAGCAGTGGTTATTTGCTCATCTCTGAATTCCGGGGTGCCCATACTAGCATGTGAATGATAGGGCATTTCTCAAATAGACGTCTTTTTTACACACTTGCTTACACTTGGAAGGACAAAATGTAGAGAAAGACAAGGGGCAATAACACTTGTTCTGCTATTCTGTGTTCCACCAAGTCTCCCGATAAAAATGGTACCTCACTTGCGTGGGTAGGCCTAATGCCCGCGACAGGAAATGCAACATCACATTTTTACATTGAAAACTGACGTGTTTTTCGGAAAGTGCCCAACTGTGGATTTTGGCCTCTAGCTCAGCCAGCACCTAAGGAAACCTACCAAACCTGTGCATTTTTTAAAATAAGACACCTAGGGGAATCCAAGATGGGGTGACTTGTGGGGCTCTCACCAGGTTCTGTTACCCAGAATCCTTTGCAAACCTCAATATTTGGCAAAACAATACTTTTTCCTCACATTTCGGTGATAGAAAGTTCTGGTATCTGAGAGGACCCACGAATTTCCTTCCACCCAGCGTTCCCCCAAGTCTCCTGATAAAAATGGCACCTCACTTGTGTGGGTAGGCCTAGTGCCCACGACAGGAAATGCCCCAAAACACAACATGGACACATCACATTTTCCCAAAGAAAACAGAGGTGTTTTTTGCAAAGTGCCTACCTGTGGATTATGGCCTCTAGCTCAGCCGGCACCTAGGGAAACCTACCAAACCTGTGCATTTTTTAAAACTAGACACCTAGAGGAATCCAAGATGGGGTGACTAGTGGGGCTCTCACCAGGTTCTGTTACCCAGAATCCTTTGCAAACCTCAATATTTGACAAAAAAACACTTTTTCTTCACATTTCGGTGATCAAAATTTCTGAAATCTGAGAGTAGCCACAAATTTCCTTCCACCCAATGTTCCCCCAGGTCTCCCAATAAAAATGGTACCTCACTTGTGTGGGTAGGCATACTGCCCACAACAGGAATAGATCACAAAACGGTCAATGTAGGTCCTAACATGAGGGCAACTGTTGACCTTGGGGTGATCCATTCCTGACGCAGGCACTAGGTAAAGGCACTCAAGTGGGGTAGTGTTTTTATCAGGACAGGTGGGGAAACACTTGGTGGTAGTAATTTTGTGGATCCCAAGATATTCCTGTAGTTTGTGTGACAGAAATGCAAGAAAAAATAGTTTTCATTCAACATTTCAGCTTTGCAGGGTATTCTGGGTAGGAAAACTTTGAGGAATCCACACAAGTCACACCTCTGTGGACTCCCCCGGATGTCTAGTTTCCAGAAATGTCTGGGTTTGGTATGTTTCCCTATATGGGAGCAGGGTCCAGGACCAAAAACACAGGTGCCTACCTTACAAAACCAGTTTGTTTTGTGATAGATAATTTTGATGTCTCCTCAATGCGATTTGGGCGGTGGAATTTGGGGCTGAACTAAATTGGGGAGCTCCCAAGAGAACACTCCCTTTCTGTGCTTGCTGCCGCATGCACCTGCCTCGGGTTGGGCTAACCCGCTATTGTTCAGTTGTTCAAATAAGGACTAGTTACACTGTCTATAACTTTTTCTTCAAATCCGGCTACATACAGGTTTGCAATATCTGGGGCAAAAATAGCTCCCAAAGCCACACCCTTAATCTGGCCAAACAATTGCCCATTATACATAAAAAAATTACGCTGTAAGGCAATCCGGCACAATTTTAAATAAAGTCAGTAGGGACAATATGGGGATATGGTCTCCGATCTAATATTGTAGCAATGACTGATAAGGCCTCTGTTTGTGGAACGTTGGTGTAGTCCATAGTAACCAAAATATCATTTAAAGGGTCAAACTCCAGGCCCTATATTTTCGTAATCACTGCCAAACTATTTTGTGTTTAAGATCTTGTAGATGTGACAAATGGTTTAGTGAAAAAATCCACATATTCAGCTAGAGGTTGTAAAACAGATTGGCAACCTGCCACAATATGTCTTCCAGGGGGCTTTTTCGCATCTTTATGAATCTTAGGGAGTGTATAAAAAGCTGGCATAGTATAATCATCTCTATTCAAATTCTTTCTGACTCAACCACTGTCCATGTAACCCTGTCAAGGACAGTGTCAATATTTTTCTGATGGATGGAGTAGGATTCCCAGGTAATCTCTGATAATGACTAGGGTTCAGTAGTTGTCTCATTATTTCTGAATCATAATCCTTTTAATCTTGCAGAATAATGCTACCCCCTTTGTCTGCTGGCTTTATTACAATGGCCCTCATTTTAAGATTGGCAGTAAATACTGCTTACCGCCACAGTGACGGCCTCCAACATACCGCCAAGGTGGCGAATATCCTTTCCTCATATTATGACACACACACCAATCTGACAAAATACTGCCACCCACACAAATCTGCCAGCCCAAAGGACAGTGTTAAACTGTCGGTACCAACACCCATACAGTTCCGCCAACAGAACAATGCCCACCACATCATGACCCATGAATCACCACAGTGGACATTCAATGGCAGTAAACCATTAGCGGTACATACCACCACACACACCAAAACAACACTACATTGGCCAATACCAAAAACACACCTGACACTCATACACCCACCACACCCACCCACCCACAGCACCATAAAACACACACCCACATTACCCTCAACCCTTTATAAAGAAAAATTACTGCCAGGAGATTGACATGAAGAGCACAGAGACAACTAGACACACACACACCACAAACACCCGTATATGTCTCACGCACCCCACATCACACACCCCGCCACATTACTCAACACACTCTCACCAACACACACCACACAACACCCATGTGCCCACTAAGGGACCCCCATTTCACTGATGAGGATTTAAGGGTAACGGTGGAGGAAACAGTCAGGGTAGAGCCACAGCTGTTTGGAGCACAGGTACAGAAGATGCCCCCAGTGATGACAGTAACTCTGGACTTCAGGATTTGGAACAACAACCTGGCCCATCAGGGACCACTGGACAGTCGGTCACCACAGCCCACTCCCAGTCCACCACAGAGCCTCCCCCTCAGTATCCAACACCACAGCACCCACCCAGCGTACCCAGACCTCTGTCCCCAGGACACGACAATCAGCAGTATGCCCACCTGTACAGGGACCCCAGTCCACACCTCGCCCCCAAGACAATCAGGGACCTGGGGTCAGTGGCAGAGGGCACACCGTTCAGGGGACAGAGGCATAGGACAACAGGGATACTGGAAGAACTGCTGTGGGCCAGCGGAGGACAGGCCCAGGAAACCAACTCTCCAGGAGGCACTCGCTGAGATCCTGGGAGCCTACCAATGTTCCCAGGACACGATGGGCCAGACGCTTGACAATGTCCAGGAGAACAGGAGGCTGCAGGAGGAACAGTATCAGGGGATCAGGGAGGACTTGCATGCCATCAACACCACCTTGATTTACATAGCAGGGGTGCTGGCAGACATGGCCAACATCATGAGGGAAGCAACAGCACAGCAGCGGGCCCCTACCACTAGCCAGTCCATTGACCAGCCCTCTACTTCCGCTGCAGCTAGTGGGCAGAAGGCCTCTCCACAGGACCCACAGGCCACCAGCACCCCCACCTGCAGAAAGGGAACCACCCTGCAAACGTTCCCCGTGACCCAGACAGAAGCCAGAGACACTTGCCAAGACCACCGCCAGGAAATGAGACCCTCCTGATTGTCCCTCTTGTGTCCCACCATGTCACCTTGTCCACTTTGAACTGCCTTTGCTCTCCTTCCTATGGCCCCTTGGACACTGGACCTGTGCTACAAACAGACTTGAACAATACCCTCGACTTACCTCTACCACCACCCCATTTCATTGCACTTTTCCCTCAATTTTATAGCACTACAATAAACACCCTTGAACACAACTTGACTACTAGTATTTTACGTGTTGAAAATGTGCATTTATGGAAACAGTCACATCTAGTGCAACTGATCTGAAGAATGTGAGAGCATAGAAATAATGACCTGTAGCTGTCTGTATTCATCACAACAGGACACTGTTGTCATATCATGAACAACTGGAAAATGACAAGCCAAAGGTGATAGTAAGTTGAGGTGCAATGGAAGTTAATGCCATCATGCTACAGCCACACAGAAAACATCAATAGTCAGAGGAATGGTCAGTTGCACTCTCTCACCTGTGTGTCATTGGAAGTAGTGACGTATAACTTATGTTCTGTTGTCTTCATCCTCATGCTCTGCCTCCTCATCCTCACTGTCCTCAGGGTCCACCGCTACCACAGGGGCATCTCTAGTCTTCTCCTGCAGAAAAGGTACATGCCATCTGAGGGCCAGGTTGTGCAACATGCAGCATGCCACTACTATCTGGCACACCTTCCTGGGTGAGTAGCACAGTGATCCACCTGTCAGATGGAGGCACCTGGACCTGGCCTTCAGGAGCCCAAATGTCCTCTCGATGATCCTTCTGGTTCGCCTATGTGCCACATTGTAATGATTCTCAGCCCCTGTCATGGCATTCCTCACAGGGGTCAGGAGCCATGATAGGTTTGGGTAGCCAGAGTCACCTGCAAGTACTGAGGGACAACATTTAGCCTCACACAATGCTATGGGGATGACACTTGAAGGTGTACACTAACATACAGTTGGTGGGGACCCTGGCTCAACTATTGGCCACACCCTGTGCCTCTGTAGTTGGGCCATCACATTTGGGATGCTACTATTCCTCAGGACAAAGGCATCATGCACCAACGCAGGATACTTGGCAGTGACGTGGGAGATGTACTGGTCCGCCAGGCACACCATTTGCACATTGAGTTACTGGAAACTCTTCTGATTCCTGAACACCTGTTCATTCTGGCGGGGGGGATGAACGCTATATGTGTCCCGTCAATCAGCCCAACAATATTGGGGATATGTCCCATTGCATAGAATTCGGCCTTCACAGTGGCCAAATCTTCCACCTCAAGAAATCTATGTAGCTGCACATGTGTTTCACCAGGGCAGACAAAACTCTTGCCAGCACGATGGAAAACATTGGCTGTGACATTCCTGCTGCCAAGCCCACTGTCACTTGGAAAGAACCAGTTGCCAGGAAATGGAGCACTGATAGCACTTGCACAAGAGGGGGGATCCCAGTCAGATAGCTGAGATCAGGTCACGCTCCAATTGAGCACACAGCTCTGTGATTGTGGCCCTGTCCAGTCTATAGGTGAGTATGATGTGCCTGTCCTCCAGTGTAGCCAAGTCCACAAGGGGTCTGTACACGCAGGGGTTTCTCCTCCTCCTATTCATCTGCAGCGGTAGGTATCTAAGGGACTCAAGAGTGAGTAGGCTGTCACAATTTCAACAATGGAACCACCACCTCAGTGTACATAGTGCATTTATGTGATAGGACAGTGGGAATGGCGAGGTGTGTGCAAATCTAGGTATTGACGCAGTTAAGGTTGATATGATCATTGTCGACCACCATGAAATGACGAGCGCCTGTTCTGTATGTAGGGACAGGTGGAAGTGAGGTAACTCCGCCGATGCTGGGCATCGTGGTGGAAGGCAGTCTTGCACCACTGTGCAATCCCTCATTGTATAATATGGGGCTCTATGGAGTACAGTGGCCATTTGGGATCAGCACCGGTGGTGAAAGTGTACACAGCCGTGGACGTGACCACCATTTTCCATCAGATTCCTCACTTGTTTCCTGACCTTCAACAGGAGAACACCTACACTGTGTGTGCTGCTGTGAACTGTGTCTGGAACCTACCATGACCCGTGTGACTGGGGAAAGGGTCCCTGTCTTCACGGTGTAGGAGTTGGAGCGATTGGTGGATGGGGTCCTTGTAGGAGGCTGGCCTGGTTTGTAGTGGGTGCCTTGGGTACTAACACCTTATTCCAGCTTTCCAGCTCCAGTTACCCCTTATTAGTGAAGCAGGAGTGTTCTAGCAGCTTATGCTGATAAAGGTAGCTATAGCAGAGCAGCTTAGGCTGAACTAGGAGACATGCAAAGCTCATGCAATACCACTTATAGTTACACAGTACTTAAACACAAGACAATACTCAGTGTTGCCAAAAATAAAGGTATTTATTTGGGCGACACAGTACCAAAAATATCTTAGAGACCATACTCCTTCTGGAGGTAAGTATTATACACAATATATATACTAGACACCAAAATTGGACAAGTAAATAGTCATAGAACCATGAAAACAGTAGGAAATCCTACAGAATGCAATGGGAGAAAATAGTTCTAGGGGCAACACAAACCATATACTAAGAAAGTGGAATACGAATCACAAATTCCCCCCTAGACAAGTGTAGTGTGTGCAGAATTGAGAGTAAGAATACAGTAAAGGTAAGCAAATTACCCCACCCCAGAGCCCAGAACAGCAGGAGTAAAGTACTGCAAGTTTCCTTAGGACACACTACACCTCATTTTTGGGATTTTGTAGCAGTCAACCAAGTCTGCAAAGAACAACTGCTGGATTCCTGGACCTGAAAACCTGCAAAGGAAGGGGACCAAATCCAGAAGTTGAAAGAAGGTCCAGGAAGGACAGGAGCCCCTGCCAACCCAGAAGAGGGTACAAAAGAAGAGTCCCTGGTTAGTCGAAGACTGCAGGAATGCACCCTAGGAAGATGCCAGAGGGTTCCTGCATGATGCAAAATAAGTCCCATGGTGTGAAGATTGAGGCAGATGAGATTTCGTGTCGGACGTCGCCTTTCTAGTGCAAGAGTGCCCTCACACTTAGTACCTTTGCACCTAACCTTCAGCAAGTGAAGGTTAGACATATAGGTGACTTCTAAGTTACTTAAGTGTAGTGAAAATGGCTGTGAAATAATGTGTGCGTTATTTCACCCAGGCTGCAATAGCAGGCCTGCGCAAGGGTTTGTCTGAGATCCCTGTTGGTGGCAAAAGAAATGCTACAGCCCATATGGATCTCCTGGAACCCCAATGCCCTGGGTACCCAGGTACCTCATACTAGGGACTTATAGGGGGGGTCCAGTGTGCCAATTGAAATTGGTAAATGAAGTCACTAGCCTATTGTGACAAATTTAAAAGCAGAGAGAGCATAAGCACGGAGGTTCTGGTTAGCAGAGGCTCAGTGACACAGTCAAGCACTACTGACAACACAAACATTAGGCCACAAACTGTGAGCACTGGGTTCCTGGCTAGCAGGGTCCCAGTGAGACAGGCAAAACACACTGACATATAGGTTTTTATCTATGAGAACTGGGGTCCTGGCTAGCAGTATCCCAGTGACACAGTAAAAACACACTGACACACACTCACAAACAGGCCAAAAGTGGGGGTAACCATGCTAGAAAGAGGCTACTTTCCTACAGTCCTACCCCAGTACAGACTGCTGTATGGGCCTCCAGACCAACAGGTGAATACACCTTGGGTACGATGCATGTGTGAAGGATACATGGAGATGTGTGTGCAAGCATCGTGTCATCGGGGGGAATGTCTTGTGTTGGTGTACTTGTTGTGCGCTGGACGATGTGTGTGCCAATGGTGATGGAAATGGGATTGGTGGGCCATATGTGTGACAGGCTGGATTGTATGTCTAATGGTCTCTTCCTGTCTGTATTACCTCTGCAGGTCAGCACCCATCAAAAGAAGGGATTATGGCGTGCCATCGCCAAGGACGTGCGGACCCTGGGGTCTATATCAGGCAGAACACCCACTGTCGGAAACGGTGGGAGGACCTGAGGCGCTGGGCATGTAAGACCACGGAGGCCCAGCTGGGGATTGCCTCCCAACGAGGAAGGGGTGCCGAACCTGACCCCCCCTAAAGTCCCGCATACTGGTGGTGGCCTACATAGAGCTGGATGGGCGCTTGAAGGCATCACAACAGCCACATGAGGGTGAATACAGTGGGTGTTACAACTAAAATTGGTAGGTAGCATGGGATCCTGGTGGTGGTTGTGAGTTAGTGGGTGCCCCTTAATGCCAGGTTAGACATTGCAGCTGATCCAGCTCAAGGGCAATGGATGTTTGGGAAATGCAGGTAACCTAGCTTGTTAGCATTTCATGTCAGTCAGGGCTTTGTGGGTCCCAGGAGGGGTGCAGTTGGTGGTGTTTGCTCCTCATCTTGCCTTGGCATCTAACCAAAACAATGGCAGTGCAATGCATAGATCTAAATTCTGATCCCTGTGTGTGACGGTACTGTGTATTCCAACTGTGGTGTTGGTGCAGTAATTGATCCGGTGTTTCCTTTCTCTCTCTCTCCCCTTTTTTTCCTTCTGTCATTCTATCCATGCGTGCATTAGCATCATCTGGGGGAGGAGCAGGGGCACCAGCAACAGAGGGAGGCAGAGTCACCCGACACTGAGGGAACCAGTTGGGCGGAGGACGAGGGGAGCACCATGGCAGAGACAGGGGGTGACAACACAGACTTAGATACCTCCTCCAATGGAAGCTCCCTGGCGGTGGGGGACACCTCTGTGACCACCCCAGCTGCAGATACAGCCACCCCGTACCACCACCGCCCTCCCAGTAGCCCCCCAGCGAGTTGCTCATGCCCTCTCAACCAGGACACCCCAGGGCACCTTAGGCCCTGCTTCCCTGAGTGAGGAGGCTAGTGACCTCCTGAGATCCATCACTGTAGAGCAGTCAACCATTGTGAATGCCATCCAGGGGCAGGCATCCCAGGTGCAGCAATGCAATGCATTCCTGGAGGGCATCCACAGTGGATTGGCGACCCAACAGAGATCCTTTCAGGCTCTGACTTCCTCTCTGATGGCAGCCATTGTCCCTGTTCCTACCATCCCCCCTCCAACTACCACTTCCCAGTCCCAGTCTCCTCAACCCCAACCCATCCCATGCACGCATACAGACGAGCATGCACACAAGACAACACCCAAGATTGGCACAGTCAAACACAGGCACAACACTTCAGCCCACAAGCACTCACGCAAACACCAGGCAGTTTCAGACACAACCACATCTACTGCCTCCACTGTCTCTCCCTCACAGTCACATCCACACTCACACCTGCATGCACTGCATCAACATCCACCACCAGCATTACCACACCAAGCAGCACACACACCTCACTAGCAGACACCTCCACTACATCCATCCACGCGTCCCCTGTGTCCTCTCCCACCCTGTCTGCCCCCCTCCTAAAGGACACAAACACAAGCACTCAGACACCCAACAGCCATCCACCTCACATCAGAACACTGCCCATACACCTGCACCCAAGTCCAGCAGACATACATCTCCAACAACCACTCCCTCAACCTCTACTCCCATCCCTCTTCCCTCATCCTGTCCCACCATCCCTAAAAAGCATTTCCTTGCTCAACTTGACCTCTTCCCTCCCCCACCGTCCTGCCCGTAAGAGCAGGGTTCCAATGACCACGCCCAGCACCTCAGCCAAACAGTCCATGCGGACAGTGGAGGCACCTCCTAGTCGTGGAGGCAAGACAGTTAAGGATCCCACTCCATCAGCCCGGAAGGGTAAGGATCCCACACCTCCTGCCATGAAGGGGAATAAGCCCTCAACTCCTGCCATGAAGGGGAAGGATGCCGCACCTCCAGTCATGAAGGGGAAGGAGCCTGCACCTCCTGCCATGTAGGAGAAGCAGCCCTCAAATCCTGTCAGGAAGGGTAAGGAGCCCACCCCTCTTGCCATGAAGGGGAAGAAGCCCTCAACCCCTGCCAGGAAGGGTAAGGATCCCCCACCTCCTGCCATGAAGGGGAAGAAGCCCAGCAGAGGCTGTCAGGCTGAAACCACCACCAGAGGTCACGGAGCCCTCACCGCCACCTGAGCCAGGGCAGTCCACTCCTCCTGCAGAGTCTGCCCAGGAGGCACCTTCACCTGCTGAGACAGTGCAGCCCTCACCTCTAGCAGAGGCTGCCCAGGAGGCACCTTCACCTGCTGACACAGTGTAGCCCTCAGCTCCAGTGGAGGGCATGTAGGCCACCCTCTAGGAACTGCTGTGCAAGGGGCCTCTGGAAGCAGTGGGCAAGTTCACCACCTGGGAGACTGTGACCTTGCACTCCACAGCACAGAGAAATGGGCATGGAGCCCCCTCCAGAAGCAGTGGGCAAGTCACCCACCTGAGAGACTGGGACCTTGCACTCCCCAGCACAGAGAAATGGGCATGGAGCCCCCTCCAGAGCCAGTGAGCAAGTCACCCACCTGAGAGACTGTGACCTTGCACTCCCCAGCAGAGAGAAATGGGCATGGAGCCCCCTCCAGAAGCAGCGGGCAAGTTCCCCACCTGAGAGACTGTGATCTTGCACTACCCTTCAGAGAGAAATGGGCATGGAGCCCCCTCCAGAACCAGTGGGCATGTTCCCGAATTCGGCTGAGGTGCTCCCGACCCCTCATCCCCTGAGGTGCCTGCCCACTTGCAAACGGATGCCCCTGCAGTGTTCTATCCGGATGATGTCAGGAGTCGAGTTGGGCCTTGGACTGTGCCCTGTGACCATGTGGGCCCTTAGTACTTTCAACTGGGCATTGGCCCTTTGAGTACATTTGTACATATCTGTTTTTCATCCAATTGGTTCATTTGGTGGCTGTTCACATTCAATACATTCTCATAACTGCATTCTTGTTGTCCTTGCATTATTATGCCGTGTGTCGTGTGCCATTGTTTTTTGTCTGCAACTGGTTGTGTGTATGGAGTATGTGTCTTGGGTGTGTGTCGTGCGTGTGAGTGTCACTCTCCTTTTCCACCCTCCCTCCCTTGTGTGCTAGGCGGCTGTATTGACCATGGTCGTCTTCGTCAGCGTTGGTGTTCCAGGTGGAGCATGGCATAGATGATCATGGGGAAGACTTGCAGTTCCGGTTCCATGGCGGCTTTGTCCTTCTCTGTGTCTCCGATGGTAAGTTTTTGGTCTTCTGTGTTCGGTTTCAGCCAGGCTTTTGATGGAGTTGGTACCGCCACGGAAATCATGGCGGTTTCCTGTGCCATGATATGGTGGGTGGTACTTTGTCTTCCGCCTGGCTGTTGACAGCTACTGCCATGGTGAGTGTTGTTAACGCCCTGGTGGTTGGTGTGGTACAGTGGCTGTCTATGGGAGTTCTCACCGGCACTTTAACAGTCACCGCCAATGTCATAATGAGGGCCCATATCTTTTCGACAAGCCAGCGAGTCCAAGGCAGCCTGCTGTATTTTGGGGAAATTGTATTTCACATATCTGTTTTGTTTCAAAACCTCTTCCACTTCAGCCAAGACTACATTTTCAAAGGTTATCGGTTCTTTAGGCATGAGGTTTGTTGGTGAATAAAAAGTCAAAGGACAATGCAAACCTGTAATATCTTGATATTCATTAACTGGTGTAAATTGAAAACAATATTTCAGTCTCAAAGCTCTGAAGAATTTATACAATTCAATTTGTGTTGTTAAAAGGATCATTCCATCTGGTAGGAACAAAGGATAAACTCAAGCTTAAAACTTCAATTTCAGTGCAACTAAGATCATGTGATGATAAATTGAAAATGGGGACTGTTTCCAAATCCTTAATAGAAAACTGAGCCTCTACCATTTCTGAATCTTTAGTAGATAACTGGGCATCTACCATTCATAATACTGGTTCCGTGTTTGGCGGAAGCCTGGAGTGCACTGATTCCTGTGGAGACTCTGGCTTTACTTACTGGTAGTTCACTAATTAGTAGTTTTCTTTTTTGAATGAGATTCCGTATTTATGTGCTCCGGGTATGTGATCCTTTATGGAGCCCCATACAAAGGTCTCAGCATTAGGACTTGGACTATTTGATCACTGAGGTAGGAATGACTGCATAGCTATTTGTAAAAGGATCCACATTTGCTTTGATTTTTGGGTGGCCTCTGGCTGTTACAGGTTTGATTTGTGTTTCATATTGTTGGCCATTTATTGTATGGAATGTTTTGGACTGAAGAGGAATTTGTTAGATGGCTTATCCTGATTAAGATCTGTTGAAAGATACTCAGGCCCATATTTATACTTTTTGATACAAACGTTCACCAGCGCAGGTTTGCTTCAAAAAGTTTAATGACGGCTACCGCCATTCCAACGCACCAGCTGGGCATCATATTTAAGGGATGACGGTAGCCAGCACTGGGGCCCGGTTGGCATAAAAATAAATTACTTTGACCGGGAAGCGGAGGCGTAGTGAAGACTGGGGGTTGTGCGTCAAAGAATGGTGCAAGTCGGGTTAGAGTAAAAAAAAAAATGACTCCAACCTGACTAGCGTCATTTTTTAATGCACAACCCCCATGGAAATTACTCCTGTCTCAGCATGCCCACAATAGATGGGTTCCCCCATCCAAGGGTGTCCTCCAGGGGTGGGCTAGGGTGGCAGGGGGTGTCTCTGGGGGCAGGGAAGGGCACCTGTAGACTGTTTCCATGGTCAGAGACCATGGAAATCAACCCACAGGTCCCTTCACACCTGCCCTGACCCAGGCGTTAAAACAACGGTGCAAATCCGGCTGGGTGCCATTTTTTAAGGCCCGCCTCCTTCTGTGCGTCAAAATGACGGGGGAGGATAAATAAGGCGCACATGCCTTAGAGTCATTTTTTGGATGGTAACGCCTACCTGTCATATCAAGAGCGCAAGATAGGTGTCCACACTAAAAAATGACTCAAACTTCATGGATTTTGGCACTAGACGGGTCTAGCGCCAAAGTATAAATACGCCCCTGAGTTCCAAGTTGGCTGCCATAGTTTTGTGGACTGGTCATGTGATTTTTAAGGGGTAAGGGATTCCAAGCATTGGGTTAAGAGGGACTTTTTGACCACCAAGGTAGTTATGACTGTATACCTGTGTTTAATAAGATCTGAATTCACTTTGATGTTTGAATGCATCATATTGTTGCCCATTTTTTGTATGAAATGTTTGGACTGATCAGGAATCCAATAGGTTTGATAAAAGATATTCTGTCCATCCACTCCAGGGCACCCACCGAACCCTACCCTGCCATCGTTTCAATGTTGGAACCAACCATATCAGCACTGATCCTACCAGCATCCTCAATGCCTCCATATCTCCATATCCACAGAAACTTTCTCAGTCAGATGGGAACACACAGAGGTCAGACATCTCTGAAAGAAACCATCAGCCAACCCCAGCGACCTCAAAAATTCCTGACCAATGTCCCTGCTCCCCTACCTAGCCAAAGTACTCATGAAGGCCATCAATCAACAGCTCTCCAAATACTTGGATCAAAACGACCTACTTGACATCTCTTTCCCAGCCAACCACAGCACTGAGACTTTGCTGATTGCCACCACAGATGACACTAGAACACTCCTTGACTGTGGAGAAACTGTTGCCCTGATCCTGTTTGACCTCTCCACAAAGTTTAACACCGTCTCCCATCACACCCTCATCAACAGACCCTACAACATCAGCATACATCAAAACATCCTTAAGTTGATTGCATATTTTCTCACAGGATGCGCACAAAGCATTTGACTTCTCCAATTCACCTCCTCACGCAGGATCATCATATTTGGAGTAACCCAAGGATAATCCTTCAGCCCCACCTTGTTCAACATCTACTTTGCCCTTTTGCAGATGTCGTCCGATCCCACTTAATCTCCTATGCAAACAACACTCAACTCATTCTCTGGCTGACCGATGACCCCACCAATGCGAAAACCAACTTCTGTAACACCATGACCAACTTAGTCAATTTGATGAAAGGCAATGGCCTCAAACCCAACTCTGACTAAACAGAAGTACTAATCTTCAAGAAGAGCACCTCCATATGGGACCACAGCTGGTGACCAACACTCGCACCAACAGACCATGCACACAACCTGGGCATCATTCTTGACAGCAAACTGGCCATGCAATGACAAGTCAACTCAATCGCCTCCTCCTGCTTCCACATCCTTCGCATGCGCTGCAAAATCTTCAGATGGATCCCAATCAACACCAGAAAGACTGTCAAGCAGCCAGCTGCCTTGACTATGTCAATGCCCTCTATGCTGAAATTTCCACCCAGTACCTTAGGAAACTCTGGACCATACAGAACACCGCAGCCAGACTCATCCTGGATCTCCCCAAACAGACCCACATCACCCTCACCTCAGAAACCTCAGAAACCTCCACTTGCTCCCCATCAAGGGCAGATGCCAGTTCAAAATCCTCACGCTTGCATACAAGACTCTACACAAGTAAGGAGCATCCTACATCAACCATCGACTGAACTGACAGCTTCCCATAAGAGACCTGCAATCTGCCTCACTCACCCTCACACACACACCCTGCATACGCCTCAGCAGGGCCCGCTCCTTCTCCTACATCACCACCAAGTCCTGGAATTATGTTCCCCTCCACCTCCAAAAGGCACCTTCCACGGCAAACTCAAGACCTGACTTTTCAATGGAGACGTGGTACCATTAGCGCCCGGATATCCCTAGGGGTGATAGATCTGCATTTTATAAATCCTAATTGATTGATTGAGGAAACCTTAACACACACAAATCCAATTTTCTTTTAACACTACAATGTCAAGAAACTTACCCAAAACAACACATGGATGATGGATGGCATGCTAAAATTGTGCTCTTCATTATTCACACATATGTACACAATCCACGGAGAACACCAAAACACCAACATTCTCTTTGTCTACACACTTTTACCAAATAAACAAAGTACAAAAATACCTAGAGCTTTTAATCAAAAATACAATCAAAGGCTAATAATTACAATCTTCAATAAATAATTATCAACTTTGAGCAAGGAAATGTTTCTATTAAATATACATCTACATTGAGGCATTCAAGGCTGGTGTTATGACTTGAATCAAAGACTCTGGAGACACGAACAAAAACTGGCATACATGCTGAATACTCCACTATTGCCAAATGTTCCCATTAAAAAACGAATTGCCCCAGCATATTCTGCCGGTAACTGACTTAGCAATCTATTAAGACAAATTGAAAGACTTAGCTTGTTATTAAAAACATAAACTTCTGCTATGGACTACTTTGTAGAAACTGGAGTTGGCAGACTCACCATTCTCAACACAGTGTCAGATACTATGGTGGGACATTTATAACCTTACAGTGGCACAACAGGCAAAAACCAGTGACGCGGTGGAAGGATGGCTTGATTCTATCCAAGAAACCCTAGGATGAAGCCTCCCAACCTTTTACCAATTTTAAGTAATTTTAAAAGAAGAACAAATCTATTAGGAACTAAAAATGGAACAATCACTGAGCCAAGTTAAACCTAATTCCATAACAAACAAACCAATGAAATGCGCAACATGTTAGAAAGAAAACTCCAACACTTTGCCAACATTCAAGGCCTAACATACCTAGAATCCATACCAATCCAAAAGCACCAGGAAGAACCCTAAAAAGCCTATAAACAGCAACCATTTTAAAAATAAGTAGTACTATTGTAACAGTTTACTATTTGATCCTAATACTATCTTTCCAAACCACAACACATATTCCAAATTAAAGTATAAAATATACAGAGCCAAAAAGTACCAGCATAACCTTTAAAAAAGTTAAACATTTTCAAAAGTTGCTTATAGTTTTGCAATGAACAGATTAAACTCCAAGACAACCCAAAATAATCCAGAAATAAACATAATGCAAACAATATCCAGGACAAAAACAAAATTCCAATGAAGTGATAACAATCAATAGCCACCACACAAAATTCAAAAAGTTAAAAAATAAAAAAAAGGTCTAGGAGAACCAAAATATCAAGAAAATTTAAAATACTATTCGTAAAATACACAGTTATTGAATTGAAAAGCATTTAAAAAACTGGCTTTTCTGACGAGTCAGATGAGAAACTTGTGTACAAAACACAAAACTCTCACACTCTATACATAAACCATAAATATATTACAAGAGAATATATAATAAGAAACACGCATAAAATCAATACACATCTAAACACCACAATGAACCTGTTACTAGAATATAATAAGGCCATCTACACTCCACTGGCACAACTACAATACAATTCTCACACAACTCGAACAAAATACTAAAAACCATGAACCAAAGCTAACTAAGCTAATCATATTTCTATCCTAAACAAATGGTGGGTAGGTAAAGAAAGTAGACTCCTAAACGTACCTAAAATGATGTTTAAAAAGGGAGGAAAAAGGGCCACCAGCACTTTTCCAGAAGTTACATTGATTACCTTATTCATAAAGATAAAAGCCCAGTGAGTATCCAGAATCAAAAAGGTCCAGCAATAAATTCCAACACTTTTTCCGGGGTTCTTTTTTACAATTCAGATTCAATTGAAATGGTTTCTTGTAACTCAAAACCCCCAAACTTCCATATTAACATTTAGGCTGAGCAAACACATGTTTTGTCATAATGGCACAAATGCCTTCAACTTCATTATGGCTAAAAGCAAGCATAAGCATTAATTAGCAAAGTCTAATGTACAATAAACATATGTTATCCCACCACCAATCCAAATGGTGTAATATCTAGATTGGGTGACATTGGTGTATGTATATGGAAGCTGATGTTCCCCTTAATTGAGGGCTTTAGTGTGTAATGGTTTATTCACACTTTTGGACATTTTTTTACTTTATTTTTGGATCTTTTTGATTCTAGATAACGGGAGGGTCTTTTATCTTTATAATCATATTACTTCCCCTTAATCCTAAAATCCTAAAAAGTATTAAAAACACAATGGCCCTCATTACAGCATTGGCTGCCTACCGCCACGGCAATGGCTGCCAACATACCGCCGCTGTGGCTACCAGCCGGCAACGCATATCATGACCGCCCACGGTATTCCGCCGGTCATGGCGGCAAGGTGGCGCTGCTGACAGCAGCACCACCACGCCAGCAAAACACCACCGACTGTATCATGAGCAATGATACTGCCTGGCGGTGTTTTGCTGGCAGATGCTGCTGCTGACTGCAGCGCCGCGGACCACCGTCTCCAGATGGAGGACCCCCTGCAAGCAGGTAAGTCAGGTTCCCCGACCGGAGAGGGGGTAAGAGGTGTTGTGTGTAAGTGGGGGGGGGTGTATGTTTTGGGATGCGTGCATGCGGGTGTGAGTCGCGTTGGATGCATGCGTGAATGAGTGATTGTGAGTGTTGTGGATGCATGTGTGTGACAAGCTATGTTGGTGTGTGTTGTGGTGTGTAGGTATGTATGTGTGCATGTGTGGGTGGAGGTGGGTATGCATGTGTGCATGTGTGTATATGGGTGCACGTGTGGGTGTGTATATGTGCAGGGGGGCAGGAGCGGGTGGGGCAGGGTGGGGAGGACTCTGAGGGGGGTTGGGGGCAGGGGAGACCTCTATCAGTGCCAGGGAAGGAATTCCCTGGCACTGATAGTGCCTACCACCATGGTTTTCGTGGCAGTCCAAAAACCACCAAAACCAAGGCGGTAGGCCGGGTCGTAATCCTGAAGGTGTGAATGTGACGGTCGGCAGGCTGGAGACCGAAGTCTCCAGCCCAGCGGCTGTTACCACCCTTGCGGTGGGTGTGTTAAAGTGGCGGTGTTGGATGGCAGTAACCCCCAGGGTCGAAATCCCATTTTTTTTACCGCCGGCCTGTTGGAGGTATTACCGCCACTCTAACACCGACCGCCAGGCTTGTAATGAGGGCCAATGTTACTTGACCTGGAGAAGAGGAACATGAAATTAGGAACAGTACAAAATAGGAAAGCTAGAGAACAAAATTATTAAAGTAGGAAAAGAAATGGTTACTAAATAAACATAATAAAAGACTAAGGGCCTCATTATTTGTTTGGCGGTCCATGGACCATCATGGCAGCGTTGGTGGTCTGGCCACTGTCGGGTTGACAGTCGGACTGCCATATTACGAGTCATGCATGTCTATGAAGCAAAGGCTGCCATGGCCCTACCAGCACCGCCAGGCAGCACAGACTGCCGCTGTCGCAAGGCTTCACAAACAGGACCCCGGTGCCTGTGTTTCCACCAGACACATTATGAGGTTGCATGGCTGTCCAATCACCACATCTCAGCAGGCAGAAATGGGCACTATAAAGGGAGACACTCACCTGCTAGCAGCCTCACACGTCCGGTGCTGCCACTGAGCCTGCAACGCCTGATGATCATTGGTGGAGCACAAAATCCATGCCACCAAGGGCACAACTGACCATAAGTATACACACCTACCTGTGCCATTATGCTCAACAATTGTTTGTCGTGCCATCAGCCATATCCTATGGGGATCTCACTATGGGCACCAAGGACACTTGTCATTGTGTCCTGCGTCACAATCAGACACAAAGAAGGACACATGCACAGTAACAAACACCCCCTTTGGGCAGGTCACTCACACTGCACCATAATGCTACACAAAAACACACGCCTTCTTATCTTAGGCACAGGGACAGTGAAGTGTAGACAGCATTGTCTCACACAACACCATCAACACTAACATTACTTCTACAAATACTGCTCACACACTCACATTCCTCACATGCCATTGCCTGTAATCACATTCAACACACATATGTATGGATGTTGCATGGGACACATACACAACACTACCATTAAACAGCCCTGCAATGGACACGCACATTACCCACATTGCAACACAATGGAAGGTCAATGGGATGCACTATAGACAGAGAGACAAATATAAAAAGATCACTATGCAAACAGTGCCTACACAATAGGGATGGGGGCATCAGGAGCACTCAGGGAAGGAGGCTGCACTGGGACACATATCACTTTTCATATGCCCCTTAAACAATATTTGCACAGGATCTGGCCCTAAATGTATCTCAGGGACAAACGCTGCTAGGCCCAAATGACATGCCTATCTACACAATGTGCAAGTCAACAAAGCACATAGAACTCCAACTTCATGGGACATACCTCTACATGAAGTAGTTGCAAGATACACACAGCTAAATGGACACATGCACAGCCAAATGTAAACAAAGCTGGCATAACTAAACACACTCCATGTCTGCACAAACAAAACTCAAGCTATCACACATTAGATGAAACCATAATCCATATCGGGGGGCAAGACTAACACCATACATGCTCACATTGGACAACTCAAGATGAAATACCTACTATACCAAAAAGTACACAATGCCATGACACCCCAATTGTATTTACACCCACATATCCATATAGTCAACATATGCCCTTGTCTTGGGGGACACAAGCATTTTCCACAAAGTCAGATACTGCAAACAACAGCAAATGGATCAGAAAGCAGGCTGAAACACACATAACTGTTGACAACACAAGTCACTCAGGAACAAGATAAAGGTAGAAAAAGAATTGCAGGAAAAATGTATACCCAAAAAAACAACTGTTTGGGTTTGTTAACTGTGCTTTTTTTAAAAGTCCTAGGCAATTGGCCAGTCCATATGTCCATGCACAGGGACATCATGGTGCCATCACTTGACCCCTAACTGCCATTGAAACTCCACAGAAAGGGGCATCAAGTGCGCAGGCAAGCACCTCAGGTATCATCTTTGGGGGATGTCAGATTTGTGAGGGGCAGATTTGCTCTTGGGTTTGGGAGGGGTGGACTGCTTCTTGGGAGGGGCAGGCTTCTTCTTGGGGGAGGGATATGGGTGATTGTAGGGGGGCAGGTGTGACAGGGAAGGACTTGGAGGTGGAAGGGAGGGGTTGTGAGGTGGTTTGGGGCCTCTTTGTTTTGGGACGGGGTGGAGGGAACAGGGGAAACATCAAGGTGGAACAAAAAATATTTCGTAGGGACATGGGAATGGACAGCAGAAGTGGTGGGGATTTGGAGGTCGATGGAGTGGTTGCCTGCTGTATCCATGTGGATGGTGTGGATGCATGTGTATGGGAGGTATGCTTGTTTTGGGGTGGTGTCTGTTGCATGGGTGAGTGAGTGTGTTTGTGTGTCTTGGCGGCTGGGAGGTGGAGGTGCTGGTGGTGAATGTGTGTGTGTCTGTTGGGGTGGTACCGGTGGGTATGGTGGAGGTGGTGGATGCCTGTGTGTCTGTTGGGGTGGTGACAGTGGGTATGTTGGGTGTGGTGAGTATGTCACTGACTGTTGTGGTGGTGCCTTTAGGTATGATTGATATTGTGTGTGTTATGCTGGTGGTGGTGGGAGTCTCTGGGGAATGGGTGACTGATGTTTTCTTTGTGGGTGTCTGTTGTAATGTTTGAGTGGTGGTGTGTTCTGTGGTGCTTCTGTCTGTGTGTGCTGCTTTTGTGTGTTGAGGTAGGTACATGTGGATTAGTCTGTGTGCTCTGAGTAGGTAGGGGGAGGGGGGATTTGGGTTGGGAAGAGGGAGGTAGAGGCAGGACAGAAGGTGGGGGATGACTGATTGCCATCAGTGTGGAGGCCAGAGGCTGAAAAGTTCTCTGGAATGCATTCATCTGCTGGAGTTGAGTTGCCAATCTGTGAATGGCATTCACAATGGCTGTCTGACCCACAGATATACTTCTCAGCAGGTCAACAGCCTCCTCACTGAGAGCAGCCGGTGTAACAGGGAATGGGGAGGAGGTGCCTGTGGCAAAGGAGACACCCACCCTCTTGGGTGTGCGTGCACGGCCAACTGGATGTGGAGCAACAGGGAGGGCAGTGATAGAATGGGGTGTCAGACATAGATGGTACAGGGGATGCCCCGATGGGTCCACCACTGCTAGACAGTGTCCACTGCAGGAAGAATCTGATGATGAAGAGTATGTTCCAATCTCTACCATGGCACTCCCTTTACTCTATGGTCCCTCTGTGTCGGTGGTATCTTGACCCAAGGCCCCATGACCAGATGTGTTCCCACTCTGCTGCACCCTGTCTCCTTCGCTTTTTGGTGCTGATGCCACGAATACAAAGAAAAATAGGGTCATCACATGTCAGTGATCACACTTGAACAACAGTTGTGATTTGCAAACATTAAAATTAGGTCTCGTAGGCCCCAGTATAAAACCTCAACTAAGTGGCCCATACATGTGCCATTTTATATACATCCATGCCATCTGAACTGTCAATAGTTGCTCACAGGAAAATTAGGATCTCAGACAAATACAAGTGCATGGCTGAGTTGCGCTATCACAGTAACCATTCAACAAGTAGGAGACACCATCACCCTGAATGATTTGCCCCATGGAACAGACCTCAGTTACCTGTAGTCATACAATAGTATGCCAATGCCAAATGAATTCCCAAAGATCTCACTAAAGGTCATGCACACATCTATTTGCCACATAAAGAATGACCCAACAATATGAAATGATGCTTCAAAATCCTGCCATATTGATGACAAAAGTACAATATTCTGGAGAAGGTGACATGGAAATACACATGTCACACTGGAAGCAGTTCCACTATGCACACTTAACCAAGTGATATTTGTCCCAATTAAAGCATGGGGGTAGTCCTAAAGTTGCTCAGATAGGTCATACATGTGGCATGGAAATGTACACTGTAGACATCATGTGCAATATGTCAGGGAGATATGTCCCCAAAATCCACCACACAATGAATCAGCCAGCTCCAGGATAATCACCACTCATGTCTGGCACCCCTTACAATGGCATACGCTGGGTGCATCAGTAGATGCCAATAGTCCCTTAGAAGTTGGAGAGGCCCTGAGATTAGCAAGTGCTTGCTGATGAAGGCTCTCAACATGTAGCCCAGTTGGAAGCTGTATCATTGTCGCCATTATGGTCATACAGACCCTGATGTCTGTGGGTGAATGCTAGTTCCCAAACACATGCGATTTCAACATAACCGCAAGTCACTCCATGATGTATGCCAACTGCCAGGTCACAAACCTTACCCAGTAAACATGTGCAGTGCACTTTGCTACATTCTGCCACATCAATGGCATAGAAATGCACATTGTGGTTAAAAACTCTAGGACTATTTCTCATTTCCTTTATTGCTACTGAAGTTGTACATGACAAATGTCATGCTATTGAATGTGTCAGCCAATAAACAATGGTAACACACTTATGTATGTGGCACAACATGATCTGTACCCCCATTGTAAATGGCTAATTCCACACAGGTTGCCATGCATGTGCATGTGAATGAATTCAGAAATTAACCCATCAGCACAGGTAGACCATGCATGAAACAGCAGCTTACACATGTTTTACCAATGAGAAAGGGACACATGCTGACATATAGGCACTAGAAATGTTGGCTAAAGTGATGACACATAAATCATGTCAATGGACATTCCCCACTAACCAAGGGAAAGTATTGATCTGTAGCTGCACCCAAAGTACAAAATAAGTTCTGTCACATGTATGATGGCCATTAACATATGACAGACTGCAGTGAGGCACCAGCACCCGTCACATGCTGAAAACAACTAGCTTTTGGGTGGCAGACAATGTACTCATTTACCCAGATAATGATCCATCACTTCCTTACCTTTGTCACGTAACATTGAGGAGTAGTGGTCCATTGCACAGACTTTACACACACTACAACAAACCGTACTTGATTGATCACTGTACACAGTCATCTTTTGTCCCTGGATGGTGGATTGTACACAGTTGTGTCCTATGTTCCTGGGTCAATAGGTAAGGCACATCATTATACAACACATGACTTCTACACAAACAATCACTAATCTACTGTGTGACACATGGCTCATCCCTAATCGTCAGGGGGCGCTGTCAGAACCTAACACATGCACTTGGCAATGTGACAGGCACAAATATGCCCTATACTCACCCCCTTGTGGCTGCTGTACTGTCCTCAAACGCCCATCCAGCTCTGGGTAGGTTACCCCCAGAATGTGGGCCATCACACGGGTTCATGGTCCAAAGGGCACCCCACCCACATTGAGAGGACATCTCCAGCTGGACCTCTGCTATTTTCTGGGCCCAGCATCTCAGGTCCTCCCACCTTTTCCTGCAGTGGGTGCTCTGTGGGCTGTGGACCCCCAGGGTGTGCACCTTCTGGGTGATGACTCTCTATAGTACCTTCTTTGATGGGCATTGACCTGCATGGATGCAAAAGGCAAATCATGAGATTACAATCACAAGTGTTATCACAAATGGTTGAGCCACATACAAGAAAGTAACACCAAGCTAGGACTTTTCTATTTGTTAATATTTCCCAAGAGTGAAACATACAAGCCAATAAGTACCGGGACCTGACTACAGACATATGCATTTGCATTTGCAGACTAATCCACTTCTCTGCTCATGGCCTACAATGACTAAGCAAGCTTACTGACATTAGTTAGCCCATGCTCTAACAACCTGTCTTTGATGGGAGTCACAGTGATACACTACACACCTATTTGGCGTCTGAAGGGTAAACTCCTTAGGCATGAATGGACCAACACATTATCACTCTTTGAGGATGACTCACTGCATACAGTCCCTTCAGGCAACTGCCAGAGTACAAACATCAATATTACATATGAGTAATAACCGAAGGGCTGCTATAGTGAATACAAAAAGTGTATTCCTTGTCCATTTGTGGACATGTGGAGTAACAAACGCAGACTCATGCCACTTCAGGGGGTGGGGTTCTGTGCTAGGTACCTATACCATGGAACACTCCTTTAGATTTATGTATCTGTTCTACAGAGATGGCATCCAACAAACAAAGGCATGCATGGTACAAGTTCTGCTATCTGACTAAGCTACTGAATCACATGTCATGGCCTCTCAGGAATCAACACACTGTCTGCACTGTGGGACTGTCAGTTACGCAATACACCTGTACAAGACAAATATGACCCATGTAAAGGTAACAACAGAGTGGTGGAATGGAGGGACGTGTCATGGGTCTAAGACACACATTGACAATGATGCCAAATGCACATATTTACTAGATTAATGATTCACCTCTATACCCATTCCTAATCTAGTCAAAGGAATGAGGCATTCAGCAAAGGATTTGCCATCAGACCATCATATTGACCACAGGACAGGTTCTGCTAGTGTACAAGGAGTAAGCACAGTGCCACAGTTGCATAGCCACAGTGACTCTCCTACAGCCTAGACTAGGTCCCATACTGGGAGATACATTTGACAGGCACTGGTTTCTACAGGCTGAGCAAACAGAACCTACATAACACTCCATCCCCATCACTTCCATGCATGACGGGACATCATTTAGCCAAAAACAATTTATCATCTGCTGTGTCGCAACCTGAAGGACAGAGTGACTCAGGATATGTCTTCAACGTAACATTTTTGCAATGCCAGTTGTAAGTTGAAAGATCTGTGGAACTATACACATTGATTACATGACTCTCAAATGACTCATGCAACTTGCATACACAGCTCATGCTGTCATGCACATACATGTTGTTTGACATTTACAGCAATCATGAGGAAAGAGATGTCAGTGGATGGCAGTAATATCTCCTTACCTAGTTATGTGCATCCAACACAAGGATGATATAGGACCCCAAAAACACAATGCAACACAATTTGACTGAACTTAACGTATGGCACTGGCCACCAATACAAGCACATTGTCCATGTCCATCTCACACATACTGCAACAACAGCCACCCAAGAAGTCCAACTGGCACACATTGGCACCATGTAGACTGTGAGGAGGGAAATGATGGTGAAGTACAGAGAAAATTGTGAACATGAGGTACTTGCCTGCTCCTCTGGTGAGCCAGGGAGCTGCTCATACAGGGGTAGGACCTCAGTCATCAGCCTCTCCAGCTCCTCTGGTGAGAAGGTAGTGGCCCTATCACCTACTGGATGTGGTATGTTTGCTCCCAGAGGTGGCACACAGCAGCTCAGGTCATGGAGGTGTTTCTGGCAGCAGTGTCAGGAGTCAAGTGAGAGAATCTGCAGAACATGTTGGTCATATCTGCCATGTACGCGCTCATCACCACCGGTGGACACAGCCATTGGCCCCAGACTGCAACTCACAACAACGTTAGCCTATGGTTGCAATCGCCTACCGTTATGGTTACTTCTGTTGCCAGTCATAGATGGTTCTTAATGTCAAGTGGAGGAGGTCAGGCAGCTGCCATTTTGGTGGCCTGAAATGCTGTATTGGGTTTTAGAAACTGTGTGACACCTGCAAAAAAGGACTTTTGACCTCACAAACACCTGTATCCTGTCTTGTTACGTAGATTCTACTACTTAAACACCATTGTAGTTTGTTGCAGGGCACAGATGACATTTGACAGTGGGGCACAGTCCACTACCGCCGGCAGTAATTTTGGTGGTTGGGATATACAGTCACATTTGGAGGGGCAATTGTGTTGCAAATCTTTAAGTTTGGCCCTTATCCATGTAATGGCATGTGTTGAAAACCACGGCCACATGTGACACTTGTGATATTTGCAGCTGTGATGTGTACTGGGTGCTATCCACTATCCAGTTAGTAATGCCTTGTCACATTATATTATTGACATGCATCATGTATGTTGCTGTGGACTCACTGACTAATGCTAGAAATCATGTCTTGTCATACAGTTGTACCCAGGGAGAAGGAAGATGCGACAACCTTCTGCCTACCATCCATTGCTAGATCTTCAGACCATGGAGCAAAAGCACATAATAATGTGTTACCGCCTGGATAGGCAAACAATAGTGGACTTATGTCATTAGTTGGGGCCACATCTGATGCCATCTATTAGTTATCCAACTAGCATACCACCCATTGTACAAGTCATGTCAGTTTTCAACCCCCTAGCCACAGGGCCCTTCCAACATACAGTGGCCCTATCTGCTGGTATGTCCCAACCTATGTGCAGTTTAGTGTTGAAGGATGTCTTCTCAGCAAAGTTGAAACACCTTGACAGCTATATCCGGTTTCCCCGTCATAAGGATTTAGCCCATGTGAAGACTGACTTTTATGGTTTTGCACACATCGAACATGTGGTCGGGGCCATTGATGGTATACATGTTGGCTTGGTCCCACCGCAGGCTAATGAACAAGTTTATCTCAACAGAAAGAATTTCCATTCCATCAATGTGCAAGTTGTCTGTTTGGCAGATCCCTACACTTCACATGTGTGTGCCCTTTATCTGGGGTCCTCACATGATTCCTTCTTTATGCAGAACAGTACCGTACCCCAGCTGATGTCACAACTGTACCCAGAGAGGGCCTGGCTGGTTGGAAAGTCACATCTGTCCTGGTTGTGTTTGTGCAATGTCAGGTGCTACAATCATGAAGTGAGTGACTCATTGCTGCACATATGTTCCATTACTTAACGCAAGACTCTGCATATCCAAACCATCCTTGATTGTTGACGCCACTAAGGAATCTAACTACGCCAGGAGAAGTCCACTTCAATGAGACCCATGGAAGGACACAGAGGCAAATGGAGCGGGCATTTGGGCTCCTGAGGCCCATATTTAGATGTCTGGACAGGACTGGTGGAGCCTTCCTTTACTCACGTGGAAAAATGTGTCAGATCACTGTGGCATGGTTCATGCTTCACAACATTGCCCTGCGAAGGAATATCCTGTACATCCCAGAGGAGGGTAAGCTTGGAATGCTACTGGGTGATAATCTTGAAATGCCAAGTGAGGATGACATCGGTGAAGAGGAAAGAGCTGACTTGTGGGAAGAAATCATCAACAGCTACATTTTATGAGTGATGTAATGTCTGGGACCGTACAACAAACGTTAGTTGTGTGAATGTGTGGAGTTGAGTGTTTTAGCAAAAACTAGGGAGCTGATACTCAGCAATATTCAGCCAAAGACTGCTTGAAGAGTTACCCTTTGACATATCACTCATAATGATGATGTTGCTTTTTTTGTCTCAGCTTCATTTCAATGTAATTACATTTCTAGTTGCTTGCTATGTGATTTGGGTAATAGGTATGTTTTCAAGCCTATACTCCTTGTTTTGGCATTGTACTGGTACCTTCACCATGACATCCTCATGTGGGCATTTCAGAGTTGTGACATTGGGAGGTAACTGATACTGTTCTGACATGCAGGGTGGACATGGATTGTTCCAGGTGATGTAGGTCACAGATTTGGGGTGTATGAGGCCTGTGCCAAGGCAGCTTGCACAGTGTTTGGGTGGAAGGCCAGAAGTGTACATTGGACTTGTTTTGTGTGCTGTGTTTGGCTGATTGTACCATATGTGTCGTCATGTGGGCATGAAATATGCAGTTATAGATTGAGACCAAGTCATTCATCCTTCACATTGGCTAAACACTATTGTTGTATGACCTGTATGTAGCTGTAGATGTGTTACATCATTTCAGGCCACAGTGCCTGTGCCACAACACTGACATATGTTTGTGTATTACGCATCTGCATGGTCATTGGATTATGATGGGCATGGGATCAGGGACTGTTGTACTGCCATCTGTCCTTATCTTGGATTATGTGATGTTGAATTACTTTGGTGTGGTATGTGATAAGGCTGAAGCTGCTGACATTGTCTACTTTTATGTTTGCCTATTCTACTTTACAAAGTTTTACAAATCCCTTCCATTCGTGGTCTGGGGAGCTGTACCTGGGAATGTGTACTTTTACTCAGTCTGAGTCACACATTTTTGCGTTAAAAAGGCCCAGTCATATGGACAGCCTATGTGCTGTACACTGAAATAAAATGTTTGGTGTGACCAGACACTTGTACGTATGTGTTTGTGTGTAATGGTTGCAATCCTGAGCAGGACACTGTGTACCTGTAACATATCCCTCCTTGCACAAGTAATTCATGTCTCTATCAAATGGTTCACATCGTCTTTCATCTCCACATAGCAAAATGTTGAAATAAAGCACACAGACAAAGAGTTTGTGATGGGTGAATTTATTACAATGCTGATGCAGTAAATAACATTTGCAAAGAAAAGAAATAACAAATGAAGAGAATGTGTCTGTCATGGTGAAGGAAATCATTGGAGTAGGTGCCATACCTTTGGGAGTCCAAAGTCCAGAGTATGCCTCCCATTGGAACTAGCAGGTGATTGAGGATCAGTCAACAGAGTGAATGTGTGGCAGGCGTTCACTTAGGATGAGGTCACTTGCTGGCAGTGGTGGGTGACTTGCCATCCCTGCCCCCTGGATTCTTTCCTGGACGTCCTCACTTGCGTGAGTGGCTGTCACTGATGTAAATGTGCCTGGTGTTGAAGGAAGCAAAAGATTCATTTAGATAACCCCTGCTCAAGACTGTGTGAATGTCCCTCATCACCCCTGTTAGGGAGGCCATGTTGGTATTGCGGGCCTCCATCTGTTCTTGAATGTCCCTATTCATGTCCCTTTGTAGCTGCTTGATTTCCCTTAGTACGGTCAAGACCTCGCTCATCACGCCTTGGGACTCCTGATACACCCCTAAGATGTGGCTGATGGTGTCCTGGCCAGGAGCATCCACAGTGGCCTCACCCCATTGGCCCTCAGCCTCCACTGGGACATGGACACACATTGTCAGAAGTGTTGCTCTGCAACCCAGGATACAGGACTGGGGCACAAGATGGTAGTCACTGTGTTCGGTACACAGGTTGGGGGCAAATAGTTGCCTGTGATGTAGAGCCAATCTGGATTGGAGGTGTTGATATCATCACAATGACCAACCTGTGTCTGACCAGGTTGCCCAGATGGGCCCGAAGAATTCTCCATGTCCAGACATCCAGGAGTGTCTTCTTCACTGAGGACTTCATGCATGGGGGCAGGAGCAGTCTCTTCTGTGGCTTCTGTGTGCTCAGAGGCAGCTCAACTGGTTAATGTGAAAGATACAATGTTAGTGGTTGTATTGTGACATCTGCCTCCAACAATTTATTGTTAAATTAAGCATAGACCTTGTACAAAGTTTTTGCAGTTACTCCTATTGTGGCAAGTACCCATGATATTGGTTGTATTGACATGTAATTTGTGAAACATGCCAATTCCATCTATGTCAATCAGCTGCTGAAATGTGCAGATCATTAGCACTTGGAATGATGGTTTGAGAATGCCATCTTGCCACCATGCAGGGAAAACTGTGGCTAGGCAAGATATTTCTTTGGCCATTTTGAGACCTAGTTGATTGTGGCCCAGGAGTATGTTATATATGTGGCTGGAGTCATCATGTGGTCAATGCATTGTTAATGTGTGTGCTACCAATACCATTCTTTTTATGCATATTGAGGCCTTTGTGATCATTGTTTTGCACACTGGGTTGGCTGCCCTTCCTGTCCTCAATAGTTTAATCTAAAGTTAGCAGGTCAATATGGAGCTAGGTGGCCAGACACATCTCGGAATTGAGCATGATCTGTATCTTGGTCACTCCAAGATGAATAAATATTAATTGAGAGTTAGGAGGTAAGGGTATTCAGACAAGTGACCACTGGTCTGGTGTTTGGAGTTACTGAAACAGTCCCTCTTGAGAGTTGCAGTCAAGTCACTCTCCATGCCACACACACTTGACAAATGTTATCATCCCAAGTGAGTAAACGTCAATTGATCGTTCATAAATAGATGGATTTTGACAAGTAAACATTGTTTTTGTGGCTGGAGCTAGAGACACAGGGCCTATTAGGTTTTGCAATCTGGTCACTCCCTCTACTTCCAACCACCATACAAATGCTATCCTCCCAAACGAGTAAACTTCATACGAGAGTTACGACAAAGGGGTATTTGGGCATGAGAACACTGGGCTTGTGTTTAGAGTTAGAGACAGAGCCTTCTAGCATTAGCAGTCATTTCCCTCCCTCTACTTCATATGCTTGATTAATGTCAACCCCACATGTGAGTACACTTCATTTGTGAGTTTCCACACTGAACTGAACACTGGACTGGTGTTTTGAGTCAGTGAAAGCCTGCCTTCTGGGAGTTGCAGTTATGCAACTTCCTGTACTACACACTCTATACAAATATTATCCTCCCAGGTGAGTACACTTCAATTGAGAGTTAAGACACAAGGGTCTTTGGATAAGAGAACACTGGGCTGATGTTTGGAGTTACAGAAGCAGGGTCTGTTGGGAGTTAGAGTCATGTCACTCTCTCCAATACACACACTATACAAATGTTATACCCCCAGGTGAATACATTTCATTTGTGAGTTACCAAACAGGAGTCTTTGGAGTTGAGGATGCTGAGCTGGTGAGTGAGATTCCAGTGACAGACCCTCCTGGCCTTAGCAGTCATGTCACTCCCTCTACTATACAGTTACCTGACACTGAGAGTTGCCTAACAGGGGTCTTTCGACAAATCAACTCTGTTCTGGTGTTTTGTGTTGCTGAAACCGTTCCTCCTGTGAATTGCAGAGAAATTATTCAATCTACTTCACACAATTTTCCACTTCATTTGGGAGTTGATACACAGGGGTATATGGGAAAGTGACCACTGTGCTGGTGTTTGGAATTAGAGATGCAGGGTCTGCTTGGAGTTGCAGTCAGGTCACTTTCTGTAGTAAAACCACTATACAAATATTATCTCCCAGGGAGTACACTTCATGTGTGGGTTACCAGACAGGAGTCTTCGTTGAAGAGGACACTGGACTGGTTGTTGGAGTGTCAGTAGTATCGCCTCCTGGGAGTTACAGTGATGTAACTCCCTGCAGTACACACACTGTACAAACATTGTTCTCCCAGGTGAGTCCACTTCAATTGGGAGTTATCAATCAAAGATATTTGGACAAGAGAACACTGGGGTGGTGATTGGTTTTACAGCTAGAAGGCCTTCAAAAACAGGTCTTTTAGATGAGTAAACACTGTTCCGGTGTCTGGAGTTGCTGAAACAGTGTCTCCTATGAATTGTAGAAAGTCACGTTCTCTAGTTCACAGACAATGCAAATGTTATCCCCCCTGAGGAGTATACTTCATTTGTGAGTTGACAAACAGGGGAAGATGGGCAAGTGACCACTTCTCTGGTGTTTGGAGTTACTGCAACAGGTCCTGCTGGGTGTTGGAGTCATGTCAGTCCCTGGTGTATTTAGTCAAGTGAATGCTGTGCTGGTGTTTGGAGTTACAGGCTCAAGTGCTGCTGGGAGGTGCAGTCATGTAACTCCTTGCACTACACACACTATGCAAATGTTATCCTTCCAGGTTTGTCCACTTCAGTTAATAGTTACCAAAGAATGGTATTTGGACAAGAGAACACTGGGCTGGTGGTTGGTTTTACAGGCACAGTGCCTTCCTGGCCTTAGTGGTCATGCCACTCCCTCTTATTCCCACGTTTGACAAATGTTACCCCGCCGGCGGTAAAACAAACGTTCTAGCCATGAGAGCGCTTAAAAAGATACTGAATGGTGGGAGGGGTTATTATTTTGGAGTCCCCACTAACCTAGTTTGGAGATACAGAGATGGCCTAGACAGAAAGAACATGTCATGCTGAATGGTTTGGTGGTGGTCCCATTGTTATGAGAAAAAATGTTTAGTAAAAGAAATGCCCTGCAAAGCATTGTGAGGTGAGTTTCCTGAGTGCGGTGATTTCTTTAGTTTGGGCTTTCCCACTGTGCATGGAGAGCCTTGTTGGGGATTTCCGTGTTTTTTACTGAAGCATTTGCCAATTACAAGGGATTTGTGAAAGCCGTGGAGCAGGAAGGAGAGAAGCAAAAGCAAAAATGAAATGACTCCAACTGGGTAACAGTGTGAACAATGTGATGAGCACTCCTATAACGCTGATCGATTTCACCCTGCTCAGACTGTGAGCTGCCATGGAGTACGATGCGAAGGGGAGGCACAAAAGAAAAAAGTAGTTCACCCACGCTGAAGTATATCTTCAATTGTGCAATTATCCATGTAACAGGGTCAGTCTACAAGGTGTAACAAACCAGCCTCAAGACGGGACAGATATAAAGCATTTACCAATGTTGTCAAGGGATTTTTGAAAGGCATGCCCAGGAATCAATGAAAGTGATGGGCATGAGATGGGTGTGGTTAAAGCTCACAGATACATTTAAACAGGTCGAAAAGCAGTGTGTGCACGCCGCTATGCTTGACTTAAAAAGAATCAGAGAAAATACACAGCAACAAAGGGTACAGCCACAAGGTACAAAGAAATACACATAAGGTGTGGAATTGCCCTATGTACTCACAGATCAAGAGGAGATGCCCAGGAATAAAAAACAAATACAAAGTAAAAAAAAATAGAGGAAAATAATGCACCCCATAATACACACAGCAATACAAGGTATTGAAGAATACAAAGCAGGAGAAGACACCCCATTATACACTCACATCTAGAGAAAGCACCCATTTATACACAGAGCAACAGAAAGACTAAGTTAACTATAGGAAAACGTGTTGTGTATCCCTACGGACCCTATTAACTCCTCCTTTCGGGCTCAGGGTCTGAATCCCAGGGGGATTCTAATTGGGGGCAAACATAGGCTGTCCTGGGAATCACTGACACTTCTTAGTAAAAATGGGTAAATACTGAGAGGACTGTTCATTGCTCCTACAAGATGAACAGTCAGCCTTTGCATGGTGTCAGCAGGCTCCAACAGTGAAACCTTGCAAGGGTTTACTACTCAGACTTCAAAAGCCAGGTCAGTACCCCAGGGCATGAAACCAGACAAGGCCTACATTGTTAAAGCACACACTTTCCTCAGTTACTCCACACAGTTGGTTATCACATGGCTCACATCATTAACAATTTCAATAGTCAACAATGTAATTCAATGTGTGACTCACACTTTCAGATAGCACGTATCTCATTTGGTTAAGGCCTCTGGCTTCACAGGGAAAACCACTCTAAAATTACACTCTGAATGTTACCCGCATTCATACTGCTAATCATGCTGCTCAAACAGAAAACAGACTCTGGTCTGTCATGGAATCCTCAATACCAAGCTGTGAAGAGTCAGGAATCAGACAGTACCAAGAGGCCATGGTAATGGCCATACACCACTATACAACTATGTTAATATACTTTTGAAAGTGCTGCAGATTTCACTACCTATTGTTTGTTGACAAGACTTCAAAATGTTGTGGTAAGACTGACTTTGGAACTGCACAGATATGCCTCCAGCTCAGCAGCTCTGAACTCCCTGCACTGGCTACCAGTGACTAAACAGATTCATTTTAAATCCATGTGTATTTTCCATAGGGCACTGTATAGTTGTGGACGTGGGTACCTTAAAAATAAGCTCTCTTACTAAGTCCTCAGCAGCAAGCTCAGATCCTATGATGTCTCACTTCTGGTGGTTCCAATATTTAAACAAGCTGGAATTGGAGAAAGGTCCTTCTTGATGACAGCTGCAAAGGTGTGGGACAGCGTCCAAAAACCTTGTAGAACGTCTCTGAGCACTTATCTTTTCATAAGGCCTGGAAAACGTGGTTAATTTGTCAATAATGCTCCTTTCATTTACACAGGGGTGCAGCGAAAGCTGCTAAAGATGGGTTTTCCTCATTTAGGGATGTGAAGCTATGGAACACGGCCACTTCTAATTGTTATGCCAGAGCTGTGCCACACAGCTAGAATTAGTGCTCAGGAAGCTAAGGGACCTACCTCAAGAGCTTTGTGAATTTTTTTGAACAGTTGGTTAATACCTTTGGAGAACTTTATATTTCTTAGTTAGACACATGAAGACCTTACAGGAACAATTTTGGCACTGGTGTAGGCCAATAAGGATGTTTGTAGCTCTGTGGCCTCTTGCAGCCCCAACCTGACGGACCCAAGCACCAAAAACAAAAGGAGATAAAAAAAATATCAGGTCCAAAGCATGGCATCTTGCAATGGATGCTTGGCATCGCCCCTATCATAAAGATGTTGAAGGCCGTCTGGGCACTTCCACATGGTGACATGGTTGTCATCTTAGCCTATAATTTTTCGGTGTCCTTTAAGTGGAAGAAATTATGGACTGGACCTGTCTTGCATTTAAGCATGACCAATAACGAACATGTTTTCTGCCCTAGAGCAATGCAGATCTATTATTTTTCTGTTAGATGCAAATATATTTTTCATGAAAATAGTGTAAGTTGATTTATTACGTTTTAGATCAATCTTACCTTCTCTTGTCAGGATAATTTAACAAATGTAATGAGGTCGTAAAAGTTAAACAATGATTTGTAAATAAATATGATATTTTCTAAAATGGTTATTTGGGGTGTGTGCTTCTTTTTGAAGAAAGAGGTGGTGGGGGAGTCCATGACCTATACTGGTCTATTACATCTCTGACTCAAGCCATCCCTTACGGTTGTTTTATGTCAGAATCCAGTGAGATGGGAGGCTGCAAAACAAACATGATAAGCCTTCGCTGAGGGAAACATCAGGGAAATACAAATAATATTTGGAGTTTAGTGAATGCAGGATATTTGTTAAGAAGCAATTAATATCTCACCCTCCATATTTACAGCATACAGGCACTACATGCGCACTAAATAGATCAAATGGGAAATCTTACACTTTTTAGCACTGTAAATAAAAATCTAAATCTGTGGAGGTAAAAAAATAAAATCGTCATCACATTTCCATCCTACAGATATCCTATCTTTGAAATAAGCGCTGTAAATTCCAGATGCATCCAATGTTCTTTCTGCTGTGTTAAAGACTTAGGGCCTGATTACGAGTTTGGTGGTCACACCACCATAGTGGCGACTGCCAAAAGACCACCATGTTGGTAGTCAAACAGACCACTGTATTACAAGTTACACAGGTAGGACTGCCAAACGCCAGCCAAAAAAAAACCACCAGGTTGCAAGAGGGTGGGAAATGGGCGGCCCGACCACGCGCACTGAGAGCCTGACAACCAATCACTGAACCTATTGCAAGTACTAAATTGATTGGGGTTCATGCTGTTGCGGTCCTCCAATTGCAGTCTGAACCACAGTGGTTAGTGGCCACCAAAGTAATACACAAAACGACATTAGATGATTTAAAAAACAACACAACTGAAACACATTTACACACCGACACACCTAAAAACCACACTATGAAACACAAACCTTCACACACTACAATCCTTTGCAACTCCCACACGAAATACACTATACAGAGCGCCTACAATAATTAAATTTGCAACTTAATTGGCACCCCTCCATCTCTCACAAAGCAAATATTCCACTCCTGCCTATTTATGGGTTGGTATGAAAGAGAGCATGCCTGGGGCAGACATGCCACCCAATGGACTGACCTATCAGTCTTCTGGGGCAGATATATAGATGATATTATTCTCCCGTGGAAAGGGTCTATGGAACAACTATTGGCATGTCATCTTTTTCTCAATGACAATCCATTCAATGTCAAACACCAGAACCAGTGTTCAATGCCTGCATGGTTATTTCTACTTACTTCATTTATGTTTTGTGTAATACCATTCATCACACAGTTGTGGTGATACTCCTCAATAAATATGTTTGAAAACTCAAAAAAAGAATCAACAAAGAGGGAAAATAGATGCAAAAAGGACACACAGGTCTCTTCTGGGATCTTTATCAAAATTGCCTTTGAAGTTCAAGGACAACTACATCTAATGACTAAAGAATGGATGAAGGCCCATATTTATACTTTTTGATGCAAACCAGCGCCGGCACTGGTTTGCGGAATTTTTTTTACCGCTGCCTAACGCCATTCCTACGTGCCATGCGGGTGCCTTATTTAAGGATTGACTTTAGTCGGCGCTGTGGGCTGGTCAGAGTAAAAAAAAATGACTCAAACCATGCAGCACCGGCATAGGGGAAAATGGGGGTTGTGGGTCAAAAAATGGTGCAAGTCTGGTTTGAGTAAAAAATCATGGCTCAGACTGGACTTGCGACATTTTTTTACATACAACCCCCATTGAAATGACTCCTGTCTTAGCAAAGACAGGAGTCATGCCCCCTTGCCCAATGGCCATGCCCAGGGGACATAGGTCCCCTGGGCATGGCCATTGGGCACAGTGGCATGTAGGGGGCCCAAATTAGGCCCCCCTATGCTACTTAAAAAAATAAAAAAATAATACTTACCTCAACTTACCTGTACTTACCTGGGATGGGTCCCCCATCCATGGGTTTCCTCCTGGGGTGGGCGAGGATGGCAGGGGGTGTCCCTAGGGGCAGGGAAGAGCACCTCTGGACTGCTTCCATGGTCTGAGACCATGGAAGTGAGCCCACAGGTCCCTTAACGCCTGCCCTCACCCAGGCGTAAAAAAACGGCGCACATCAGGCTATGTGCCATTTTTTAAGGCTCCTGTTCCTCCTGTTCCTCAAAATGACGCAGGAGTATAAATAAGGTGCACAGGCCTTAAATTCATTTTTGGGACAGGAACGCCTACCTTGCATGTCATTAACGCAAGCCGGTTTCCTGCATCCAAAAAATGACGCACCTAGAGGTTTTTTTGACGTCCGCGGGGTCGAGCATCATAGTTTAAATATGGGGCAAGGTTTGCGTCGAAAATGCGTCAAAATGTTTGACTCCCATTCGGCGCAAACAGAGTATAAATATGCCCCAAAGTGTGCTGATATGTACATAGTCTCCTTGCACTTCAGAATACAAAGCAAAGGAAAGAACCAAAAATGCAGGAAATGACTGACAAATGGTCTATATGGAAGAGGTAAACAAGCAGGTTTTAGGCTTATCTTTAACCTGCTGGTTCACCTCATCGAATGGTCGGTACTGAGTTAATCGCTCACTGCCAATATCAGCTATGAACTGCAGGTCACAAGTTCGAATCCTTGCCAGGGTGTCTTAATATTGCATTCTTCCATAGTCAGTTAATTAAGTCAATGTGACAAGGTGCTATTGCTCTGTAAAGGGTCATCTGCTCTCTTGGATTTGATATATCGTGGCCTGTGGGATTACCTAGAAATCATCAGAAGTCAAGTTTTAGCAGTATTTACTGCCCTTATTCTAATTTAAAAGGATGAGTGGGAACTGCTAGGGACATTTTCCTTGTCACCTTTACATCTTCACACTCATGAATGGACCTATATCAACCTCTTTGAAGTACATTTCATGCTGGACAGCCATAACTATTATTTTTTGCTGCTTGAAATACCGGTTCCTTTCAGAGAGCCACACATAAACTATGGTGGGCTGTGTAGGGTTGTTGTGCTACCACTGTCATAGGCAATGATGATTTACTTCTTTTAATATTCATGGTCTGTTCTAATTCTTCTGATGTCGTTGATTGAGCATCTTTTCACAAGTAGTGGTTCTTGACAATTAACTTAATTGGCTAAGCACTGCATTCATTTCTAGAACAACATTGAGGACTATGCGTAAAAATCATTAAACATAGGTGACATACAAGATGTACCTCTGAGTACCTTTTTACAATTGAAAACACATTCATATACATATTTCTGCAAATAATAAACCAGCCATTTATTCTGGGTTTTAATCACTGCTCAGCGTATTTAATTTGTGGCACTATCCCTTGGAGTGCTTGGTGGTTAAGTATAGTCCTTTAACCCCTTTGCTGCCAGGCCTTTTCCCCCTCCTGTGCCGAGCCTTTTTTTGGCTATTTGGGGAAGTTTGCGCTTAGGCCCTCATAACTTTTTGTCCACATACGCTAGCCAAGCCAAATTTGCGTCCTTTTTTTCCAACATCCTAGGAATTCTAGAGGTACCCAGACTTTGTGGGTTCCCCAGAAGGAGGCCAAGAAATTAGCCAAAATACAGTGAAAGTTTCGTTTTTTTTCAAAAAAATTGGAAAAAGGTGCTGCAGAAGAAGGCTTGTGTTTTTTTCCCTGAAAAGGGCATCAACAAAGGGTTTGCGGTGCTAAAATCACCAGCTTCCCAGCTTTCAGGAACAGGCAGACTTGAATCAGAAAACCCAATTTTTCAACACAATTTTGGCATTTTACTGGGACATACCCCATTTTTACGATTTTTTGTGCTTTCAGCCTCCTTCCAGTCAGTGTCAGAAATGGGCATAAAACCAACGCTGGATCCCAGAAACTGCAACATTTCTGAAAAGTAGACAAAAATCTGAATTCATAAAGGGGTAATTTGTGTAGATTCTACAAGGGTTTCCTATAGAAAATAACAACTGAAAAAGAAAAATATTGAAATTGAGGTGAAAAAAACATAAATTTTTCTCTACGTTTTACTCTGTAACTTTTTCCTGCAATGTCAGATTTTCAAAAGCAATGTACTGTTACGTCTGCTGGACTCTTCTGGTTGCGGGGATATATAGGGCTTGTAGGTTCATCAAGAACTCTAGGTACCCAGAGCCAATAAATGACCTGCACCCTGCAGTGGGTTTTCATTCTATACCGGGTATACAGCAATTCATTTGCTGAAATATAAAGAGTAAAAAACAGCTATCAAGAAAACCTTTGTATTTACAAAATGGGCACAAGATAAGGTGTTGAGAAGCAGTGGTTATTTGCACATCTCTGAATTCTGGGGTGCCCATACTAGCATGTGAATTACAGGGCATTTCTCAAATAGATGTCTTTTTTACACACTCATTTATATTTGGAAGGACAAAATGTAGAGAAAGACAAGGGGCAATAACACTTGTTTTGCTATTCTATATTCCCCCAAGTCTCCCGATAAAAATGATACGTCACTTGTGTGGGTAGCCCTAGCGCCCGCGACAGGATATGCCCCAAAACACAACGTGGACACATCACAGAAAACAGAGCTGTTTTATGCAAAGTGCCTACCTGTAGATTTTGGCCTCTAGCTCAGCCGGCACCTAGGGAAACCTACCAAACCTGTGCATTTTTGAAAACTAGAGACCTAGGGGAATCCAGGATGGGATGACTTGTGGGGCTCTGACCAGGTTCTGTTACCCAGAATCCTTCGCAAACCTCAAACTTTGGCTAAAAAAAACACATTTTCCTCACATTTTGGTGACAGAAAGTTCTGGAATCTGAGAGGAGCCACAAATTTCCTTCCACCCAGCGTTCCTCTAAGTCTCCCGATAAAAATGGTACCTCACTTGTGTGGGTAGGCCTAGCGCCCGCGACAGGATATGCCCCAAAACACAACGTGGACACATCACAGAAAACAGAGCTGTTTTTTGCAAAGTGCATACCTGTAGATTTTGGCCTCTAGCTCAGCCGGCACCTAGGGAAACCTACCAAACCTGTGCATTTTTGAAAACTAGAGACCTAGCGGAATCCAAGATGGGGTGACTTGTGGGGCTCTGACCAGGTTCTGTTACCCAGAATCCTTTGCAAACCTCAAAATGTGGCTAAAAAAAATATTTTCCTCACATTTCGGTGACAGAAAGTCCTGGAATCTGAGAGGAGCCACAAATTTCCTTCCACCCAGCGTTCCCCCAAGTCTCCCGATAAAAATGGTACCTCACTTGTGTGGGTAGGCCTAGCGCCCGGGACAGGATATGCCCCAAAACACAACATGGAGACATCACAGAAAACAGAGCTGTTTTTTGCAAAGTGCCTACCTGTAGATTTTGGCCTCTAGCTCAGCCGGCACCTAGGGAAACCTACCAAACCTGTGCATTTTTGAAAACTAGAGACCTAGGGGAATCCAAGATGGGGTGACTTGTGGGGCTCTGACCAGGTTCTGTTACCCAGAATCCTTTGCAAACCTCAAAATTTGGCTAAAGAAACACATTTTCCTCACATTTTGGTGACAGAAAGTTCTGGAATCTGAGAGGAGCCACAAATTACCTTCCACCCAGCGTTCCCCCAAGTCTCCCGATAAAAATGATACCTCACTTGTGTTGGTAGGCCTAGCGGCCGCAACAGGAAGCTCCCCAAAACACAACGTGGACACATCCCATTTTTTGAAAGAAAACAGAGCTCTTTTTTGCAAAGTGGCTACCTGTAGATTTTGGCCTCTAGCTCAGCCGGCACCTAGGGAAACCTACCAAACTGTGCATTCTTGAAAACTAGAGACATAGGGGAATCCAAGATGGGGTGACTTGTGGGGCTCTGACCAGGTTCTGTTACCCAGAATCCTTTGCAAACCTCAAAATTTGGCTAACGAAACACATTTTCCTCACATTTTGGTGACAGAAAGTTCTGGAATCTGAGAGGAGCCACAAATTTCCTTCCACCCAGCGTTTCCCCAAGTCTCCCGATAAAAATGATACCTCACTTGTGTGGGTAGGCCTAGCGGCCGCGACAGGAGGCACCCCAAAACACAACGTGGACACATCCCATTTTTTGAAAGAAAACAGAGCTGTTTTTTGCAAAGTGCCTACCTGTAGATTTTGGCCTCTAGCTCAGCCGGCACCTAGGGAAACCTACCAAACCTGTGCATTTGTGAAAACTAGAGACCTAGGGGAATCCAAAATGGGGTGATTTGTGGGGCTCTGACCAGGTTCTGTTACCCAGAATCCTTTTCAAACCTCAAAATTTGGCTAAAGAAACACATTTTCCTCACATTTTGGTGACAGAAAGTTCTGGAATCTGAGAGGAGCCACAAATTTCCTTCCACCCAGCGTTCCCCCAAGTCTCCCGATAAAAATGATACCTCACTTGTGTTGGTAGGCCTAGCGGCCGCGACAGGAGGCGCCCCAAAACACAACGTGGACACATCCCATTTTTTTAAAGAAAACAGAGCTCTTTTTTGCAAAGTGGCTACCTGTAGATTTTGGCCTCTAGCTCAGCCGGCACCTAGGGAAACCTACCAAACTGTGCATTCTTGAAAACTAGAGACCTAGGGGAATCCAAGACGGGGTGACTTGTGGGCTCTGACCAGGTTCTGTTACCCAGAATCCTTTGCAAACCTCAAAATTTGGCTAAAGAAACACATTTTCCTCACATTTTGGTGACAGAAAGTTCTGGAATCTGAGAGGAGCCACAAATTTCCTTCCACCCAGCGTTTCCCCAAGTCTCCCGATAAAAATGATACCTCACTTGTGTTGGTAGGCCTAGCGGCCGCAACAGGAAGCTCCCCAAAACACAACGTGGACACATCCCATTTTTTGAAAGAAAACAGAGCTGTTTTTTGCAAAGTGGCTACCTGTAGATTTTGGCCTCTAGCTCAGCCGGCACCTAGGGAAACCTACCAAACTGTGCATTCTTGAAAACTAGAGACCTTGGGGAATCCAAGATGGGGTGACTTGTGGGGCTCTGACCAGGTTCTGTTACCCAGAATCCTTTGCAAACCTCAAAATTTGGCTAAAGAAACACATTTTCCTCACATTTCGATGACAGAAAGTTCTGGAATCTGAGAGGAGCCACAAATTTCCTTCCACCCAGCGTTTCCCCAAGTCTCCCGATAAAAATGATACTTCACTTGTGTGGGTAGGCCTAGCGCCCGCGACAGGAAATGGCCCAAAACACAACGTGGACACATCACATTTTTTTATAGAAAACAGTGCCTACCTGTGGATTTTGGCCTCTAGCTCAGCCGGCACTGGGGGAAACCTAGCAAACCAGCACATTTTTGAAAACTAGAAACCCAGGGGAATCCAAGATGGGGTGAATTGTGGGGCTCTTGCCAGGTTCGGTTACCCAGAATCCTTTGCAAACCTCAAAATTTGGCTAAAAAAACACGTTTTCCTCACATTTCGGTGACAGAAAGTTCTGGAATCTGAGAGGAGCAACAAATTTCCTTCCACCTAGCGTTCCCCCAAGTCTCCCGATAAAAATGATACCTCACTTGTGTGGGTAGGCCTAGCGCCTGCGACAGGAAATGGCCCAAAACACAACGTGGACACATCACATTTTTTCATAGAAAACATTGCCTACCTGTGGATTTTGGCCTCTAGCTCAGCCGGCCCTAGGGGGGGCAGAAATGGCCTAAAATAAATTTTTCCCCACCCCACAAACCCCCAACCTCCCCGCCCCCCCGGGAGTGACCCTTGCCCACAAGGTCGCTCCCCTTGCGTGACAGCGCAAAAAAAAAGAACCCTGGTGCCTGGTGGTTTCTGCCCCCCTTGGGGGCAGATTGACCTACAATCGGCCAATCTGCCTCCAAGGGGATCAGAAATGGTCTAAATACAATTTGCCCCCCCAGGGGAGCGACCCTTGCCTGATGGGTTGCTCCCCATCTCTAAAAAAACAAACAAACACAAAAAAAAACACAAAAAACTATTTGCCATGGCGCCTAGAGGTTTCTGCCCCCCCTGGGGGCAGATCGGCCTAATACCAATAGGCCGACCTGCCCCCAGGGGGGGCAGAAATGGCCTAAAATAAATTTGCCCCCCCATCCCTCCCATCCCCCCCGGGGAGCGACCCTTGCCTACAAGGTCGCTCCCCTTTTGTGACGGCGCAAAAAAAAGATCCCTGGTGCCTAGTGGTTTCTGCCCCCCTTGGGGGCAGATTGACCTACAATCGGCCAATCTGCCCCCAAGGGGGGCAGAAATGGTCTAAATAGAATTTGCCCTCCAGGGGAGCAACCCTTGCCTAATGGGTCGCTCCCCATCTCTAAAAAAACAAACAAGCAAAAAAAAAAACACACAAAAACTATTTGCCTTGGCGCCTAGAGGTTTCTGCCCCCCCTGGGGGCAGATCGGCCTAATACCAATAGGCCGATCTGCCCCCAGGGGGGGCAGAAATGGCCTAAAATAAATTTCCCCCCCCCCCGGGGAGCGACCCATGCCTACAAGGTCGCTCCCCTTTTGTGACGGCGCAAAAAAAAGATCCCTGGTGCCTAGTGGTTTCTGCCCCCCTTGGGGGCAGATTGACCTACAATCGGCCAATCTGCCCCCAAGGGGGGCAGAAATGGTCTAAATACAATTTGCCCCCCAGGGGAGCGACCCTTGCCTGATGGGTTGCTCCCCATCTCTAAAAAAACAAACAAACAAAAAAAAAAAACACAAAAAAACTATTTGCCCTGGCGCCTAGAGGTTTCTAATACCAATAGGCCGATCTGCCCCCAGGGGGGGCAGAAATGGCCTAAAATAAATTTGCCCCCCACCCCCTCCCGGGGAGCAACCCTTGCCTACAAGGTCGCTCCCCTTGCGTGACGGCGCAAAAAAAAGACCCCTTGTGCCTAGTGGTTTCTGCCCCCCTTGGGGGCAGAAATGGTCTAAATACAATTTGTCCCCCAGGGGAGCGACCCTTGCCTGATGGGTCGCTCCCCATCTCTAAAAAAACAAACAAAAAAAAAAAACTATTTGCCCTGGCGCCTAGAGGTTTCTGCCCCCCCTGGGGGCAGATCGGCCTAATACCAATAGGCCGATCTGCCCCCAGGGGGGGGCAGAAATGGCCTAAAATACATTTGCCCCACACCCCCCAACCCCCCCCGTCCCCCGGGAGTGACCCTTGCCTACAAGGTTGCTCCCCTTGCGTGACAGCGCAAAGAAAAGATCCCTGGTGCCTAGTGGTTTCTGCCCCCCTTGGGGGCAGATTGACCTACAATCGGCCAATCTGCCCCCAAGGGGGGCAGAAATGGTCTAAATACAATTTGCCCCCCAGGGGAGCGACCCTTGCCTGATGGGTTGCTCCCCATCTCTAAAAAAACAAACAAACAAAAAAAAAAAACACAAAAAAACTATTTGCCCTGGCGCCTAGAGGTTTCTAATACCAATAGGCCGATCTGCCCCCAGGGGGGGCAGAAATGGCCTAAAATAAATTTGCCCCCCACCCCCTCCCGGGGAGCAACCCTTGCCTACAAGGTCGCTCCCCTTGCGTGACGGCGCAAAAAAAAGACCCCTTGTGCCTAGTGGTTTCTGCCCCCCTTGGGGGCAGAAATGGTCTAAATACAATTTGTCCCCCAGGGGAGCGACCCTTGCCTGATGGGTCGCTCCCCATCTCTAAAAAAACAAACAAAAAAAAAAAACTATTTGCCCTGGCGCCTAGAGGTTTCTGCCCCCCCTGGGGGCAGATCGGCCTAATACCAATAGGCCGATCTGCCCCCAGGGGGGGGCAGAAATGGCCTAAAATACATTTGCCCCACACCCCCCAACCCCCCCCGTCCCCCGGGAGTGACCCTTGCCTACAAGGTTGCTCCCCTTGCGTGACAGCGCAAAGAAAAGATCCCTGGTGCCTAGTGGTTTCTGCCCCCCTTGGGGGCAGATTGCTCTACAATTGGCCAATCTGCCCCCAAGGGAAGCAGAAATGGTCTAAATACAATTTGCCCCCCCAGGGGAATGACCCTTGCCTAATGGGTTGCTCCCCATCTCTAAAAAAACAAACAAACAAAAAAAAAAACACAAAAAAACTATTTGCCCTGGCGCCTAGAGGTTTCTGCCCCCCCTGGGGGCAGATCGGCCTAATACCAATAGGCCGATCTGCCCCCAGGGGGGGCATAAATGGCCTAAAATAAATTTCCCCCCCCACAACCCCCGGGAGAGACCCTTGCCTACAATGTCGCTCCCCTTGAGTGATGGCGCAAAAAAAAGATCCCTGGTGCCTAGTGGTTTCTAGCCCCCCTTGGGGATAGATTGACCTAAAATCGTCCGATCTGCCCCCAAAGCGGGCGGAAATGGCCTAAATACAATTTGCCCCTCCAGGGGAGCGACCCTTGTCCAAGGGGTTGCTCCCCATCTGTAAAACAAAAAAATCCCTGGTGCCTAGTGGTTTCTGCCCCCCTTGGGGGCAGATCAGCCTAATCAAAATTTCCCCCCCTCATGGAGCGACCCTTGCCTAAGGGGTCGCTCCCCTTGCGTGAAATTCATGCAAAAAAAAAAAAAATCCCTGGTGTCTAATGGTTTAATGGCCTAAATATAATTTGCCCCCTAGGGGAGCGACCCTTGCCTAAGGGGTCGCTCCCCACCTAAAAAAAAAAGAAAACATAACAAAAATAAAAAAAATAAAAAATGATCCCTGGTACCTAGAGGTTTCTACCCCCCTGGGGGCAGATCGGCCTAATAATAGGCCGATCTGCCCCCAGGGGTGGCAGAAAAGGACTTCCCAAAAAAATGCCCCCCCTGGAAGCGACCCTTGCCCAAGGGGTCGCTCCCCTTGCGTGAAATTCACGCAAAAAAAAAAAAACTCTCTGGTGTCTAATGGTTTCTGCCCCCCTTGGGGGCAGATTGGCCTCATCAAAATAGGCCAATCTGCCCCCAAGGGGGGCAGAAATGGCCTAAATATCATTTGCCCCCTAGGGGAGCGACCCTTGCCTAAGGGGTCGCTCCCCACCTAAAAAAAAATCAAAACATACCAAAAAGAAAAAAAAAAAAATGATCCCTGGTGCCTAGAGGTTTCTGCCCCCAGGGGGGGCAGAAAAGGCCTTCCCAGAAAAATGCCCCCCCTGGGAGCGACCCTTGCCCAAGGGGTCGCTCCCTTTTGTCAGTTTCAGCAACAACAAAAAATCCCTGGTGTCTAGTGGGGTTTCAAAAGCCGGATTGCAAGCAATCCGGCTTTTGAAACCCTGGGAGAGACTTCAAAGGGAAGCAAATACATTTCCTTCCCTTTGAAGCCCCTCCGGGCCTCCCCCATGGGATTGAAAGAGAAATGCTTTGCATTTCTCTTTCAATAGTGCTGGAAGCAGAGCCTCCAGCGCGATGGGGGAGACCCTGGGACTAATCAGCGCGCGCGAGCGCGCTGACGTCACAGGGGGGGCTGGAGGGTCGGGGGTGGAAGGGGAAGGGCTTCCCCTTCCATCCCTGTCTCGGGGGAGTGGGGGGGAACCCCTCAGAGGGAGCGCTAGCGCTCCCTCTGGGCTCTGTGACCAGGACGTAATGGTTACGTCCTGGGCACAGCAGCACTGTGCCTCAGGACGTAACCATTACGTCCTGGGCACAGAACAGGTTAAAAACGACCAAGAAAAAGATTAGAAGTCAGTGCAGGGTCAAACGCACTTGGGTAATGTGGTCTTAGGTTTTAAGATGTAGGAGTAACCTAGATGCTGAATAAGCGCTTTCAAATAACCTAGGGAAGAGAGCACACGGGCAGCTGTAGTTTGAACTGTGTGGTGGAAATCTAGGTAAGGGAAAGTCAGTCTGATCAATGATTTCGCTTCAGAATCAATTTGAGGTTCTAGAACCGTTTGCTGTATTAGAAGAAGGCACACGTCAGTCCTAGACCTGACAGCTAGATGAAGGATCTCTTCTGTTGGTAGCCAGTGTTGGAAGGTGGGTTATTAGTAGGTGCATCTATGTACCTACAGCTAGAAATAGGGCCACAATCACACATAAGGTTCGGACAAGGTCTCCATAAATTAATCCTTGCTGAACCCTTGGTATCATGGGTGTGAGCAGACAGGCTTAACTTAGGACACAGGTGTGTAAGGCATTTAAAAACACCACTACATTAAACAAGTAAGACACTAAAGCACAATAAAAATTTCACACCAATTTCTAAAAATAGCTTATATTTCTTTGAACAAAATGACACCAAAAACAACAAAAATACAACGTAGGAAACAGAGGGTCGAACATTTAAAGATTAAAAGTCAAATTAGCGCTTCGTAGCCAATAGCATTCAAAGGGTTAACAATGCCATGCTGGACCAGGACAAAGTCAAGAATTCTGACCACTCATGATGTAACACTTCCAGAAGTGTTTCTTGATGCAGGAAAGTGGTCCCCAGCACTAGCCAAGGGTTCAGAAGCTCTGGTGTGCCTCTTGGGGTCTGGAACTACAACTCCCACAACACACCTGGTCAATCCAAGTAAAATCCATGTGAAGCTTTTCAGCTGGAGTTGTCCTTGTTGTTAAAGTTGCAGGTAGCCCTTCCACTACTTTTCTACCTGCTGCTGATCAGGAAGCTCACTTCTTATCCCTTAAGACAGGCAAAGTACTTTTGTTGTGAAGCCTTGTGAGTGCAGCAGGTGCAGTTCTCATGAGTGCAGTCCCCTCTTGTGCTGCCCAAGGGTCCAGCAGGGCAGTCTTTCTCTAGTTGTTTCTTTTGGGCCTTTAGGGGTCCACAACACCAATCCAAGCTCCAGAATCTCTGAGTTGCTCTTTGGGAAGTTGGGACTACAATTCCACACAATGCACCTGGCCAAATCTTTAAAGGTCTGGAAGGCCAGTCCTTCTTCTTCTTGTAGTTTCGAGGCAGGGAACTGAGTTCCTGGGCAGCTCTCTCATATTAATCCATGCTTCTGGGGGCCAACCTCAGGTATGACCAATTCCTCCTAAGTGTGGTATTGTTCTTTAAAAATCCAAAATGAAAAAACCTCTCCTGGAGGTTAAGTCTGGCTAACCCAAACTACTGGTGTGGCTAACTTTCCCTAACACTCCACTTCCAGCCCCTCTCTTAAACTAATTACTGGTGCTCCAATTTGGCTGTGGGTGCAGGAAATGGGGGATGTCTGGTTTTTGTTCTGTCATTCCCTCCTTTGAAGACCTGTTTGGCCACACAGCGACCTTCCTGCTCTGCTATCTGTTATCACAGTTCTCCTCCCACCAGATAGTTTCTTTGGCTGAGCCCAGGGCACTTTACACCTAATTAAGGTAGCTTGGTTCAGCCTGTCAAACGCTGGCCAATCAGGAAAGGCTACTACAAGGCTGATTTTAGATAACTTTAGAAAGGAATTCTAAAACTCCTTCCCTGCAATCGTTATAATACATACAACATTTGCAGGTTGTTGGATTTATTCTAACTATTAATGTGATATCTTGAGAAACATTTTAGCTCACTCCTGTCAAAAGTATTATCCATCTTAATTTACAATAAAGCCATCCCATGTTAGCCTACTGAGCTAATGCACTACAATGGGGAAAACTAAATTCACAGGTTTTCCCTCACCAGGCCACTTAAAACATCTTTTTTAATATCTCTGCATATAGGTACAAGGAACACTACTCCTGGGGCACCTAAGGGAGACCTTAGGGGTGACATATGTAAACATAAGGTGGTATAACACTTTGGAAGTACATTTAATTCCGAAATTGAATTTCCATATCATTTTAATTTAAAAGCAGCCTGCAAAACAGGGCTGACTTTTTAAAATAACAACAGGCCAGATACCAGCTCCCAGTTATTTGCATTAAATCTTCTGAGCCTCTAACCCTACATGCCCTACCATATACTAGGGCCTTATACGTATGTTGTCAGTACCAATTGTAAATACACCTGATCACCATATACCTTTTAACCTGAGAACTGGGCCTGGTCCTGGTTAGCGGAGCCCAGGGCACAATCAGAGTCAGTAACCATCAATATCAGTCCAAAAAAATGGGGGTGACGAGGGCAAAAAGGATGAATTTCTCACATCCAGTTTCATATCAGACGATTCCAGGATGTCTGTTTTGTCTGGGTTACCTATGTGGGAGTGGGCAGTCATCCATTCTTTCCTGGTGATCAATCAATGCCTCAGACGTGAGGCCATGATGATCTTGATTGAACTTGAAGATGATCTGTGTGTCATCTGCAAAACTGAACGATACCATCGATACAGATTGATAAATGTTCAAAAGCATGGGGAAATGGTAAGACCTGAAGAAGAATGGTATTTGGGTGACAGGGTTTGGAGATGAAAGTGGTACAGGGTAGGGGTGTACATAATAACATGCTGTTTTCTTTGGGAAAATTACACTAAATTTCGTTAACCTTTTGCAAGAAACCCTTTGAGAATGACACAAAATGGGGCTGTTGTCATCTTGCATGAACTTTTCCAAGAAATTCCTTGATTGAAAAGACATGCAGGATACTTCCAGGAGACTGGCACAGAAAATGTCTCTAGATTAAACATTTGATATTCAAACCTGTCTACTGTGAGCAAGAAAATTGTACACTATTGCAAAATGTGCAATTTTATGGAAATGTTGCAGTGCAAACTTCACAGCTTTGTCCAGTTTAAAATTGTAAATAATATTTTACAGGCCTACTAGAGAGTTAATGTGATCAATTTAGTTTAAAAGGAAGCTATTCAATCCAAGCCTTTTACCTCCATAGCCGCCTTTTAAAGTCTCATCAGTAGTTTTATTTGATCCATGGCTCTGAATGCCAAAGAGACATATAGAAGAATTGTAGTGAATCCTAGTTTGTTTTAATGGGAAACAGGAGTTAGCTTAGACTTTGGCTTGCAGACTCGTGCACCGTCACCTAGTGACTTTTACCCTACTTAGCTTGCTCTGTTTTAGCGCATTTATTTAATTATATCTTTTAAGATGGCTGCCTTGTTTCCAGTTAGGCCACTGTTTTAGTTTCATGTTATCCTTGCCACCGCACCAAGGCGTCAATATCAAGCAACAAAGATAAACAAACTATAGGTGTTCACATTAGGTACTTTCCCTCTTCAAGCTTTCGAGGGAATTGTTTACATAAATTGCCGTCCCAAGCATGTCTTGTTATCTATTGTTTGGGAACAGACCTACATCAAGGGTCCGAGCAGATCTGTATAAATGCACATCACTTAGACAGATAGTCAGAGGGATTCTGACCAGATGCCATGGCTGCTATCGATGCTGCATGTCGCCTTCACACTGACCCAGTCTTCATTTCCCTATGGAGTCTGAGCTAGAGACTTCATTCCAAGGTAACGAGGGTTGGGGGCTCTTCTCATGGACATGGCATTGGCAGATTAGGTTTAACACACCTATCTCTCTTTTAGGATATAGATTAGGTACCTCACATTAGGGTATTGGGACATATTTCATATCTCATGTCATTTTCATTCCAATGCAAGATGGTGGCGGTCTTTGTATTAATGGATCTTGTCCTTCCCATTCTGTTTCTTGCATTATTCATTATCCTAATCATTGCAGCCCATGCAACATATCGTAGGTTGCAAGTTTGTTAAATAAAAGCTATTGAAAACTTCACTGCATCTCCTTCATTGCCTGTGTTTGATTGCGACATGTTGTTTATGTGAGAAAGGGGTACTCTCTGTTTAACCATGACTGCCCCTGAGATGTCACACTCTTGAGTCCATGCATAAAGGCTGCCACAAATCACCTTTTACTGTTTGGGTTTTTAGTGAGGTGCTACTTGTGATCTGGGAGGGTTGGGACAACAGTTGTGACTTGTTGTAGGACAGGCATAATCACCTACAAACATAAGTACTGTCATCCTTAAACCAGCAGTCTTGCCTAGAGCAAGAGTTAAACTACGACATGGCGCCACCAACAATGGTGTTTAGGCACTAATTTACAGATACCCTGATTATCACTGTTTCACTACTACAGGTACCCTAAGTACCATTATACAGAGACGTTTGTGGTCTTAGGGAAGATCCTCCTTAGCTGAACAGGGACCACCTAATTAGGCTGTAGGTTGTTTGAGCACAAACTCATAAAATGACTTTTCCCCCTACTTCTCCCATCTCTTTTACACATGTCACAATATGGCTAATGCCATAGAAATACCTGAGAATGCTAGAAAAGCATTAACATTACACCTAGTAGTGCATGGTTTAAGAGAAGAGGGTGGCAATGTTACATTCATAGTGGAAGCTAGTGAAGATTATCTAACAGAAACATTTTATTCCTGGGTATACTTTCCTATAGGTGGAGTACTACTGCTATTTCTTTTGTTTCACAGTGGTTGTGTCTTTCCAGCTATGCAAAGCAATGGAGCCACTGCCACTGACTCAACTGTGCTGTGAACGCATGGTTCAGGTCTTTAATGCTCCATTGCTGGAGGAATTGAAGGGTGATTGGACATTGTCATTCCGACCACTCCTATGATGCGTGCAACCAGTCTTTCACTGCGTATGGTGGCTCTTTGAACATTTGCCTAAAGTGTGTCTTGCTGTTATGTAAGTGCCTCCTCTGGACCAAGCACTGCTGATGTCCCCAATGACGGTTCATTCAAGGTCGTGCCCCTTGAAACTAAAGCTGATTCGCGAGGCCATTTATGAGCCGCCTTTGGTGAACGATTTGGCTCTTCTTGGCACTGTGGAGAGTGCCACTCCTGTAGGTGGATCTGCACAAGAGACTACTACGCACTACTGCTCCATGGATCCGTCTGCCTATCCTGTGATCGATCTAACATCTAATGATGTGGCCTCTCTCCTGAAGTCCTTTCCATTCAATGGCTTCAAAGATGCTCTTCAAGATCATGACTATTGTTAGAAAGATTTGATGATTGGCTTATAAAACCAAATTCAAAGTTTACATTTATTGCCCTTTGGTCTGCTGTGCTTGTCATGGTCCACATTATGGCCCTCATCATGCCATTGGTGGTAAATCCTTCTTACCGCTGCAGTGACGGCCGCCAACATAATGCCGCATTGGCGGATATCTGTTCGCCATTTATGACACACACACCAATCCAACAGAATACAGCCACATACACAAATCCACCAGCCCAAAGGTCAGTGTTAAAGTGGCGATACCAACACCCATACCATTACGCCAACAAAACAACGCCCACCACATCATGACCCACAAATCACCATGGCAGACATTCAATGGTGGTAAACCATTGACGGTACACATCGGAGCGCTCAGAATGGACACCCAAATACTAACCTACACAACATTGGCCAATACCAAATACACACACCTGACACTCATACACACACCACACCCACCCACCCACAGCACTATAAAACACACACCCACATCACCCACAACCCTTTACGAATACAAATTATTGCCACCAGACTGAAATCAAGACCACTGTGACAACTAGACACACACACCCATAAATCCCTCACGCACCCCACTTCGCACACCCAACCACAGTACCCAACACCCACACACTTACACACACCACACAATACCCATGTCCCCACAAAGGCACCCTGTTTCACAGATGAGGAGTTGCAGGATCATGGTGGAGGAAATAGTCAGGGTAGAGACACAGATGTTTGGAGCACAGGTACAGCAAATATCCATTGCCAGGAAGATGGAGCTATGGCAGAGAATCATGGACAGGGTGAACGCTGTGGGACAGCATTCACGTGCAAGGGACAACATCTGGAATAGGTGGAACCACCTACGGGGGAAGCTGCGTTCCGTGGCAGCAAGGCACCTGCTTGCCATACAGAGGACTGGTGGTGGACCCCCACCTCCTCACCCACACCTCACAGCATGGGAGGAGCAAGACTTTGCATTACTGCATCCTGAGGGACTCACTGGAGTTGCCAGAGGACTGGACACTGGTAAGTAAACATTTACTACTTATCACCCCCATACCTGCATGCCATCTCACACCCTCAACCTCACTCCCATCACTCCACTCCATCCCACGCACTGCACCTACACATATGACTAACCCGAATGCCAAGCCCTGCATGCTATACCAATGCATGGACAGCCCTCCCAGTTCTGCATGTACACCCATCACCAAAGCATGCATAGCATGGAGACCTAACAATCCCATAATACATCACCATACACAAAGAAAAGTGTCAGACAGTCAACGGCGGTAAACCATTGGCGGTACACACCACCATGCTCAGAATGGACACCCACGTACAAAACAACACTACATTGGCCAATACGAAAAACACACACCTGACATGCACAGCAGAGGGAAACTAACAATCACACAATACATCACCATACACAAGCAAAAGGTGGCAGTGCAACAGCAACGATGAAGGGGAAGCCAGGGATGTACAATATGTCACAGACATGGCGCATAATCTATCACTTACATCCCCACAGGTGCCCCAGCCAATCTCAGCGAAGGTGCCACGACTATCCAGTCCCCCAACAGAAGATGCCCCCTTTGATGACAGTACTCTGGACTTCAGGATCTGGCTGAACTACCAGGCTTATCAGGGACCACTGGTCAGTCGGTCACCCCAGCCCACTCCCAGTCAACCACAGAGCCTCCCCCATCAGTATCCAACACCACAGCACCCACCCAGCGTCCTCACACCTCTGTCCCCAGGACACGTCAATAAGCAATCTGCCCACCTGTACAGGGACCCCAGTCCACACCTCACACCCAAGACAATCAGGGACCTGGGGTCAGTGGCAGTGGGCACATAGTTCAGGGGACATAGGCACAGGGCAACGGGGACACTGGGAGCACCGCTGTGCACCAGGGGGAGGACAGGCCCAGGGAACCGACTCTCCAAAAGGTACCCACCAATGTCCTGGGGGCCTACCAACAATTCCAGGACATGAAGGGCCAGATCCTTAACAACATGCAGGAGAACAAGCAGCTGCAGGAGGAACAGCATCAGGAGCTCAGGGAGGACTAGCAGGCTCTCAACACCACCATGATCTCCATAGCAGGGGTGCTGGCAGACATGGCCAACATCATGAGGGAATGGACAGCACACCAGTGGGCCCCTACCACTAGCATGTCTATTGACCAGCCCTCCACTTCCGCTGCAGCCTGTGGGCAGGAGGTCCCGCCACAGGACCAACAGGCCACCAGCACCCCTCCCACTGCAGAAGGTGAACTACTCGCAAATGTTCCCTGCTACCCAGACAGAAGCCATAGACACTTGCCAAGACCACCGCCAGGAAATGAGACTCTCCTGATTGTTCCCCTTGTGTCCCACCCTGTTACCTTGTCCACTCTCAACTGCCTTTGCTTACCTTCCTATGGCCCCTTGGACACTGGACCTGTGCTACAAACAGACTGGAACAATACCCTGGACTTTCTTCTACCATCACTCCATTCCATTGCACTTTTCATGCAATTATTTGACCTACAATAAACACCATTGAACACAATTTGAGTGACACCGTTTTATGTGTTAAAATTGTACATTTATGGGAACAGTCACATCTAGTGCAAATGATCTAAACACTGTGGTAGCATACAAATAATGACCTGTAGCTGTCTTCAGTAAACACATCAGGACACTGTTGTCATATCACCAACATCTGTAGAAGGACAAGCCGTAGGTGACAGTAAGTTGGAATGCAAAGGACATGAATGCCTTCATTCTACAGCCACATAGAAAACATTAATAGTCCGAGTAATGTTCAGTTGCACTGTCTCACCTGTGTGTCTTTGGAAGTATTGACATATAACTGATGTTCTGTTGTCCTCATCTCATCCTCTGCCTCCTCATCCTCACTGTCCTCAGGGTCCACTGCTGCCACAGGGGCATCTCCAGTCCCCTTCTCCTGCAGAAAAGGGACATGTCGTCTGAGGGCCAGGTTGTGTAACATTCAGCATGCCAATACTATTTGGCAGACCTTCTCGGGTGATTAGCACAGGGATCTACCTACCAGATGTAGGCATCTTATCCTGGCCTTTAGGAGGCCGTAGGTCCTCTTGATTATTCTCCTGGTTCACCCCTGTCCTGGCATTCCTCACAGGGGTCAGGAGCCACTATAGGTTTGGGCAGCCAGAGTAACCTGCAAATAGTGAGGGACAAATTTAGCCTTGCAAAATCCTATGGGGATAACACTTGAAGGCATACACTGACACAAAGTGGGTAGGGACTCTGGCTCATCTATTAGCCACACCCTGTGCCTCTGTAGTTGGGCCATCACATTTGGGATGCTGCTATTCCTCAGAACAAAGGTGTCATGCACCGACCCAGGATACTTGGCAGTGACGTGGTAGATGGACTGGTCCGCCAGGCACACCATTTGCACATTCAGTGAGTGGAAACTCTTGCGATTCCTAATCGCCTGTTCATTCTGGCGGTGGGACAAACACAATATGCGTACCGTCAATCACCCCAATAATATTGGGTATATGTCCCATTGCATAGAATCCGGCCATCACAGTGGCCAAATCTTCCACCCGGGGGAAAGAAATGTAGCTGCACATGTGTTTCGCCAAGTCAGACAATACCCTTGCCAGCACAAATGAGAACATTGGCAGTGACATTCCTGCTGCCAAGCCCACTGTCACTTGGAAAGAACCAGTTGCCAGGAAATTGTAATTGTAATAGTATTTATATAGCACTTAATACCCCTGACGAGGCGTTGAAGCACTTTTCGGCGAGTAGCACGCTACGGCTGAACCCAACAAGAATTAGTGATGGATTAGTATCGGGAGCGATGAGTACAGTTTTAGTATTATTATGAGTTAATTTGAGCCACGGATATGAGAGTTTGTTAGTTAGATTGACTGGAGTAATGGAGGGGTGGAGGAGGAAAGAAATCCAGGAGTGTTAATTGGTAGTATGTCCCTCATTTACTCATCCCAAAGGTTTGGGATGAGTAAAAGGGGATGGAGGAGGGAAGAGTCTGTGGAAGGGTTAGGGAGATCATAGCAGCAGGGTGAGATAAATGAGGGTGAATTTAGTAGGGTTGTTTGGGAGGTCATGGTAGTAGAGTGAGGTTTGGTGAGTTAGATGTGGAAGCGGAGGGAAGAGCTTAGACAGAGTTATTTAGGAGATGAAAGTAGTAGAATGGATTTGGGATGAGTCAGAGTGGGAATGGAGGATAGTGACATGACATATGATGATGGGTATATAAGTGTGATAAGATGAGAGCAGGGAATCATCAATATCTAGTTTAACAACCCACCCAGGAGCCATGCAATGACCCATGAAGATGCCAAGCACAGAACAACATACACACATACATACATATATATATATATATATATATATATACACACATACATACATACACACATAAATACACACACACACACACGTATATGAACATACAATACATAATTAGAACCATGGGTAAATACACTTAGTCAAACAGGTTTAAAGAGTGTGTGTGTATTTTATTGTTATGACATAGTAGCGATACATATTTTCTAAAGAACTATACATAACCAGAAATAGACACATAATCAGAAAAAATATTTATCAACATAGGCATATGCAGTCCATAGTTGTTTGAATATGGTGGTTATGAAGGAAAGAGAAAACTCTTGAGTAGTTTTCTGAAGACAAGAAAGTTATCTGTGGCTCTTATAGTTGGGGGTAATGAATTCCATAGTTTGGCTGCTTGAACGGAGAAGGATGTACCACCTATAGACTTTTTCTAGTGTGGTGGTGTTCTAAGGCGGGGGGCCAATCTTGAGCGGAGGTTTCTTTGTTGGATGTATTTGGATATTTTGTTTCTGATAAAAAGCGGTCCTGTTCCATGTATAGCTTTGTGGGTGATACAAAGCAGCTTGAAATTGCATCTTCTACGCAACGGGTAACCAGTGGAGTGCTCTCCAGGCAGGGGAAATGTGGGCTTGCAGCTTTACATGTAATAGTAGCCTGGCTGCAGAGTTCTGAATACGTTGTAGTTTTTCATAATAGATAGCGATGATCCGTGGTAGAGGCCATTAGCATAATCCAGTTTGGATAGTACAAGTGAGATAGTAGCTTGCACCTTGTGTAGAAATCCGAGGTGGGGGAAGATGCGTCGTAGAGTCTTCAAGGTGATGAAGTTTGTTCGTGCTAATTTGTCCACTTGGGCATTCATAGTTAACTTGGAATCCATGGTGATTCCAAGGTGACACCACATGAGTATTTCTGTTTTGGAGGTATTGAGTTTGAGATGGCTCCAGGTCATCCACTGATCAACGGCTCTGAGGCAACTGAAGATTTCTGAGTTTTCAATGTTTTTGGGGCATTCTAACTTAAGTAGTATTTGTGTGTCATCTGCATAGTTGTAACATGTGCAATGGAAATCATTGATCAGTTCCGGTAATGATATCATGTAGATGTTGAAAAGCAAAGGTGAGATGATTGATCCTTGGGGGACCCCTGCTTTTGTGAGGTAGGGTTTGGATGAGAAGGGGGGCGAGTAGATGATATTAGATCTTTTTTGAAGATAGAAAATAATCCAGTTGAGAGAAGTCCCTTGTATGCCGGCTTCGTGGAATCTTTGAATTAGGGAGTCATGGTCAACCGTATCAAAGGCAGCCCAGAGGTCCGGAGCACAGATAGAACCTGCACAAGAGGGGGGATCCCAGTGGGATGACGGATAGCTGATATCAGGTCAGGCTCCAATTGTGCACACAGCTCTGTGATTGTAGCCCTGTCCAGTCTATAGGAGAGTATAATGTGCCTGTCCTCCAGTGTAGATAAGTCCACAAGAGGTCTGTACACGGGGGTTTGTCTACTCCTCCTGGTAGGTATCTAAGGGACACAAGAATGAGTCGGCTGTCAAAATTTGAACAATGGAACCACCACCTCAGTGTGCATACAGCATTTTTGTGATGGGACGGGGGAATGGCAATGTATGTGCAATTTTCGTCAATGACGCAGTTATGGAAGATCTGTATGTGGTCCACCACAATGAAATGGCGACCGCCTGTCCTGTACCTAGGGACAGGTGGAAGTGAGGTACCTCCATCGACATTGGGCGTCGTGGTGGAAGGCGGTCTTGCACCGCTGTACAATTCCTCATTGGCTAATATGGGTCTCTATGGAGTACAGTGGCCAATGGGGATCAGCAACAGCGGTGATGGGGTGATGGTGTACACCACCGCGGACGTGACCACCATTTTCTGTCTACAACCTCACTTGATTCCTGACTTTCCACAGGAGAACACCTACACTGCGTGTGCTGCTGTGACCTGTGTCTGGAACCTACCATAGCCCGTGTGGCGTGGAAAGAGACCCGGCCTTCACTTTGGAAGAGTTGGAGCGCTTGGCAGATGGGGTCCTATCCAAGTATGACACCTGTTTGGGCCTCCAGACCAACATGTGAGTACACCTTGGGCACAACACATGTGGGAAGGTTGCATGAAGATGTGTCTGCAGGCATCGTGTCATTTGGGGTGGATGTCTGTAGGTAATGTACATGGTGGGTGCCGGGCGATGTGTGTGCCAATGGAGTTGGAAATGGGATTTGTGGGCCATATGTGTGACAGGCTGGATTGTATGTGTAATGGTGTCCTCCTGTCTGCATTCCTTCTGCACATCAGTGCCCATCAAAAGAAGGGATTGTGGAGTGCCATCACCAAGGACGTGTGGACCCTGGGGGTCTACAGCAGGTGGAGCACCCACTGCAGGAAACGGTCGGAGGACCTGATACGCTATGCACAGAAGACCGCGGAGGCCCAGTTTGGGATGGCCTGCCAACTAGGAAGGGGTGCCTGTCGGAACCTGACCCTCCTCATTGCCCGCATACTGGCAGTGGCCTACTCAGAGCTGGATGGGCGCTTGAGGGCATCACAGCAGCCACAAGGGGGTGAGTACAGTGGGCAGTACTACAATAATTGGTAGGTGGCATGGAATCGGGGTGGTGGGTGTGAGTTATTGGGTGCCCAGGACAGACATTGCAGTGTGATCCAGCTCAAGGGTAATGGGTGTATGACAAATGCTGGTAGCCTAGCTCGTTTGCATTCCATGTCAGTCAGGGCCCTCATCTTGCTGTGGCATCTAGCCAATTCAATGCCAGTGCATGCAATGCATAGTGCATGTAGTCATGGAGGCAAGACAGTGAAGGACCCCACTTCACCAGCCAGGACAGGGAATGATCTCACTACACCAGCCAGAAAAGGGAAGGATCCCACTCCACCAGCCAGGAAAGGGAAGGATCCCACTCCACCAGCCAGGAAGGGTAAGGTTCCCACTGCACCAGCCAGGAGGGGTAAGTTTCCCACTTAACTATCAATGCAACAAAAGGTTCCCACTCAACCACCAATGCAAGAAAAGGTTCCCCACTCAACCACCAATGCTGGAAAAGGTTCCCCACTCAACCACCAATGCTGGAAAAGGTTCTCATTGGTTCCCACTCAACCACCAATGCAAGAAAAGGTTCCCACTCAACCACCAATGACAGACAAGAAGCCCTCTCCTCCAGTAGAGGCTACCCAGGTGACACCTCCCCCAGCAAAGACAATGCAGCCCTCACCTCCAGCAGAGGCTGCCCAGGTGACACCTCCCCCAGCAGAGACCATGCAGCCCTCGACTCCAGCTGAGACACAGCAGCCCTCACCTCCAGCAGAGGGCATGTAGGCCACCCTCGAGGGACTGTTGTACAAGGAGCCTCCCCCAGGATCAGTGGGCAAGTTCCCCACCTCAGAGACTGTGACCCAGCATTGGGAAATGGGCAAGGAGCCCCCTCCAGAACCAGTAGGCACATTCCTGACTTCAGCTGAGGTGCCCCCCACACCCCCTCCCCTGAGGTGCCTGTCCACTTCCGTGATGATGCCCCTGCACATTTGTGTGCATAGTTAGTCAGGATCAAGTTGGGGCTTGGACTGTCCCCTGTGGCCATGTGGGCCTTATGTACTTTGGACTGGGCATTGGACCTTTCTGGACAATTATGTCTATCTGTTCAAAATTGGTAATTATGATGGCTTTTGCCTTGCAAATACATTTTCAGTACTTCCAACCTCTAATCCTTGTATTATTATGCTGTGTGTCGTGTGCCATTGGTTTACGTCTGCAGCTGGTTGTATGTATGGTGTGTGTGTGGATGGTGTGTGTTGTGTGTGAGTGTGTCACTCTCCTTTTCCTCCCTCCCTCCCTTGTGTGCTAGGAGGCTGTACTCACCGTCGTTGACTTCGTCGGCATTGGTATTCCAGGTGGAGCATGGCGTAGAAGAGCATCGGGAAGACTTGAAGTTCCGGTTCCATGGCAGCATTGATCTTCTCTGTGTCTCTGTTGGTGAGTGTTTGATCTTCTGTGATGTGTTTCCGCCAGGCTTTTGATAACGTTGGTACTGCCCCGGAAATTGTGGCGGTGTGCTGTGTCATAATGTGGTGGGCGGTACCTTGCCTTCCACGTGGCTGTTGATGACTACCGCCATGGTGCGTGGTGTTTACGCCCTGGTGGATTGTGTGGTACATTGGCTGTCTATGGGAGTCATCACCGCCATGGTCATAATTTGGCTGTAATTACCACCAGCCTGTTGGCGGTATTACTGTCACTTTAACAGTCACCACCAATGTCATAATGACCACCTATATCTTTTTGGATGTTTTTTTAGCTATTGATTTTTAACATGTTTTTAAATGTGATTTTTTATCTAGTTTTTATGCTTTTAGTCCAGAGCACTTTTAGCATTAGAATCATTCACCTTCGGTGGCATCATCCTATGGCGTCATACTTGCTATGGCAATGGGGAGGGTGTAGTGAATCCTAGTTTGTTTTAATGGGAAACAGGAGTTAGCTTAGCCTTTGGCTTGTAGACTCGTGCCCCCGTCACCTAGCGACGTTTACCCTACTTAGCTTGTTCTGTTTTATTGCATTTATTTAATTATACTTTTTAAGTTGACTGTCTTGTTACTAGTTAGGCCAATGTTTTAGTTTCACGTTATCAGTGCCACCGCGCAAAGGCGTCACGATCAAGCCACAAAGATAAACAAACTGTAGGTGTTCACATTAGGTACTTTCCCTCTTCATGCTTTCGAGGGAACTGTTTACATAAATTGCCATCCCAAGCATGTGTTTTTATCTATTGTTTGGGAACAGACCTACGTCAGGGGTCCGAGCAGATCTGTATAAATGCACTTCACTTAGACAGATAGTCAGAGGGATTCTGACCAGATGCCATCGCTGCTATCGATGCTGCACGTCACCTTGATGCTGACCCAGTGTTCATGTCCCTACGGAGTCTGAGCTAGAGACCTTATTCCAAGGTAAGGAGGGTTGGGGGGCTCTTTTCATGGACATGGCATTGGCAGATTAGGTTTAACACACCTAGCTCTCTTTTAGGTTAGAGGTTAGGTACCTTGCATTAGGGTATTAGGACATATTTCATATTTCATGTCATTTCATGCTATTGTAAGATGGTGGGGGTCTTTGTATAAATGACTCTTGTCTTTACAATTCTGTTTCTTGCATTGTTCATTATCCTAATCATTGCAGTCAATGCCACATATCGTAGATTGCAGTTTTGTTAAATAAAACGTATTGAAAACTTTACTGCATCTCCTTCATTGCCTGTGTTTGATTGAGACATGTTGTTCATGTGAGAAAGGGGTACTCTCCTTTTAACCAATACACTCACTGAGATGTCAAACTCTTGAGTCCATGCGTAAAGGCTGCCACAAATCACCTTTTACTGTTAGGGTTTCTTGGAGGTTCTGCTTGTGAGCCGGGAGGGTTGGGACAACAGTTGCAACTTGTAGGACAGGCATAGTGGCCTACAAACATAAGTACTGTCATCTTTAAATCATCCATCTTGGCTAGAGCAAGAGTCCAACTACGACATGGTGCCACCAATGATGGTGTTTAGGCACTAATTTATGGATACCATGATTATCACTGTCTTACTACTACTACAGGACCCTAAGTACCGTTATACGGAGACGGTCTTGGGGAAGATCCTCCTCACCTGAACAGGGACCACTTAATTAAACTGTAAGTTGTTTGAGCTCAAACTCATAAAAGGACTTTCCTCCGCACTTAGTGTTTCATCTCTTTTACTCATGTCACAATATCGCTGACGCCATTGAAATTCCTGAGAATGCTAGACAAGTACTAACATTACACCATGTAGCGCATGGTTTAAGAGAAGAGGGCGGGGTCGTTACATTCATAGTGGAAGCTAGTGAGGCTTCTCAAACAGAAACATTTTATTCCTGGGTACACTTTCCTAGGAAGACAACACTACATTCACATTCCACACATACAGAATTGCAAACGTACCTCATCAGAACCAAGCATACCAGCATCATGAACTACCGCTCACTTATCAGGAGCATCAGAACTGGTTTGAAGGCGCTCTACCACACGTAATACAACCTATGAGATTAGGTGTGTTGGGTAATGAACGACCAACGTGGCCTATGTTTTCCACATACACACCTCACCCAGGTATAAAAAACATGCAGGCAGCAGACCTGAGAGACTTATAGATTGAACTATTAACACTATACAGATGACTTGTTCAGTTCGTAATGCGAACTCTGAACACAGTACCAGCATGTCCAGCACCAACAGCACCTGCTGGATACCAATTGGCTACTAGGATTAATCCACAAACAGTACATGCTATCATGGGTACAGTACCCACAGAACAAGAAAAAAATCAGTTTTGGATAGCCCAAAAAACAAATCAGCTGGAAGCTGTGTTTCCCCATACAGGACAAGAGGAGAAACATAGCATTCAAGATGGTTCTCTCGGTGGATGACTGCACCACATGTGGTACAGTCTTCGCTGCAATTTCTACTACCATACGTGGTACCCCCGACACTTGCCAATTTACTGGTGGTATTAAAACAAATTCAGTATAGGCATGAATCTGCTCCAGCCCTAGATTTGAGGATGAAATTAATGCATAACTTTGGCACGGTATCCTCAATAATACTCAGTAACATTAAAGGGGAAGCAGTAGCACTGGCAATACACCAGCACCTATGAGAAATTCCACACTTGGACCAGGAGAAACAGCTACCAAAAATTATTTTCAATACCTATACAGTATAGGATGGGATAGTTCGGGAGCCAAGCCAAAAAAGCTCAAAATACAGAGTACCACCCCTAAGCAAGGTACTAAACAAGCACAGGAGGGTTGGAAGAAGCTCTGGGATAAACAAAAACAGTTTAAAGATATACGAAACCAGAGAGCAGATTCGCAACACCTGGAGAATTCCAAAGGTGATATACAGAAATATAGAAAATATAAGAGCTCTTGACAGATATACTGATTCACGTCCCTCTCGTTCCTTTCAGGACGCACCAGATAGACGTAGCGAGGGAGGGGGCTGTCCTGATCGATGTTCTGAATACGTGAAACAGAAGAAAGATTCACCACAGTCTTCAGACAAAAAAGGAAGAAAAGTCCCCACAACAAAAGACACAGTTGAAAAAGAAAAAGGTGGCAGCACTGTCAGTTAAAAATGCCAGTACACTTGAGAACATTGCTGAAGAACAAGACGTGGGCCGTGACACTGTTAGACAGCACAGCAGAGGTCATGATATGTCGCCAGAGCCTGACAGATCTTCTGGATGCAACAGCAACTAGCAACTTCATGGCAGTTGAGACTGTGGACAGCCCCGTTCTCCCACCCGACAAGGTTTATGATTTAAATATCCAAATTAAGGGAGACGTGGAGCGCACCATTGGTAGGATATTCTGAGATGAACTTAGTTGTGATATTCTGCTGGCTGAAAGGGACTGGCCACATTTTGCCTTCTTTCTCTGATCCTGTTCCAGAAGCGGTAAAACAAACCTATGCTTTCAACTTGGGTTCAGAGCAGGCACCTGCATTGTACCACAATCATGTAGGTTGGGACAGGGATTCTCGTTGTCATGTAATACCTATTAGATCTACACCCCAGCCTCAGCTTTAATATCCTGTTAAACATGAAGCAAAAGCTCCAGTGAGGGAGATCCTCACTCAGCTTGAGTACCCGGGTGTAATTGAGCCTTGTGTCTGTGCAATGAAACCCGTTATTCCCCGTAGCAAAACCATACCATTCTTACAGAATAGTCTTAGATTATAGACACTTAAACAGTCATACATGTACATGCGCTATACAAAATTCACATAGCACAGCACTAATTAACAACAGAGTGTACAAAAAATACAAAATAACCTTGGATATTTCCATACTTTTTTTCTGCCAGAACTTAGCACATGAAAGTCAGGACCAGAGTGCAAACTCATTTGGCTCACAAAAACATGGCTGTTCTCCGCCTTTGTGACATCCATATTACATGATATTGATCCCGAGGCATTGTCTTACATGGATGACATCTATCTCACAGATGACGACCTCAACATTCATCTTGCCAGGGTCGAGCAGATCGTTTTAGGATTCACAGTCCTTGGCCACAAATTTAATTTTAGAAAAACTAAAATAGCCTTTCTCAGCGTATTGTTCCTGGGACAGGAGCTACCAAACGAAGGGAGGAGCTTGGCCCCCCACTTTCTGGAAAAATATGTTCAACTACACCCACCTAACACTCTCAAGAAGCTACAGTCCTTACTTGGTTTCCTTAACTTTGGCTGAACATACGTTCCTGACTATGCACAACATATCAAGCCACTTTATGACTTAACACACCCAGATATGTCTAGCAGACACTGGACAGTTAAACACACGCATCCTTAGGGAATTGCACCAGGACATCCTAGAAGCAAACACTTGCACACATGTGATAACAAAACAAATTTGGTCACCAGAATTATTGCTGGATTCACTTATGTCACCTTTAACGAGGGTGACACAGTGCCCATAGCACTTAAATCACATTTATATTCAAATGCAGAACAACATTTTGCACCTACAGAAAAAATTCTTACTGCAGTTCAGATAGCTGTCATTAAGGAGAGGCCACTTGCCCAAGGGAAATGCATTATTTTCATAGCCCTGGTGCCAGCCTTAGAGGCTGTCACCAAAGCAAGCGTTCCTAACGATAAAGCACTACATCCACACTGGATTCAGTGGGCAACCTCCTGGACTGCCACCGATGTAGATTACATCCTTGATCCAAAACTTCAGACACAAGAATTTCTCAAAGATGAACAGGAGAATCCCGCTCCTCTAGATATTTTGCCTCTTGACAGACTGTCATTTACATTGATGGTTCAGCACAACCAGCTGTAGGTACCAAACATAAATATTCAGCAGCTTGCACAACCGTGAGTGGAGTCATGAAGGATGGAGTCTTCCACCCTCACAATACCTACTCTCAGACCCTAGGGGACTGCACAGCTCAGCCAGGTGAACTCAAGGCCCTTATTTTAGCGCTAGAACACACAGAACCAGGACTTCTGACCTTGATTGTCTGTGAATCGTACTACTGCATCCAGTCATACAATGAGTATCTTAATCATTGGCAATTGAATGGGTTCAGAGACTCTAAAGGGAACACCATAACACACAGAACCCTGTGCGGGAGGGTGGCTGATCTCAAGGATAAGCTACCTTGTGTCCATGTGGTACATACATTGGGCCACTAACGTGTAGGAGGACACGTTATCTGCAACACTTTGGCTGATGGAGCAGCCAAATCTGCAGTAGCTATGGCTTATGTGGTGCAGTGACTCGTTCTCAGACAAGATTGGATAATGAAATTCTGACTGCCATGAAAGTTTCGGCTGAAGGCAAGTCTCTCCCAAAAGCATACCCTACAAAATATTCTTACCACATCACTGCACAGAATGTTGCCCACGCAACAATTCCTGGGGTTGTAGATCGGACGATCCCCAACCAAGACCAGAGATTAAGTCTAATAAAAGCCATTCTGTTTCTTGCATTATTCATTAGCCTAATCATTGCAGCCCATGCAACTTATTGTAGGTTGCAGTTTTGTTAAATAAAACCTATTGAAAACTTTACTGCATCTCCTTCCTTGCCTGTGTTTGATTGAAACATGTTGTTAATGTGAGCAAGGGGTACTCTCCATTTAACCACGACACTGAGATGTCACACTCTTGAGTCCATGCATAAAGGCTGCCACAAATCACCTTTTACTGTTTAGGTTTTTGGTAAGGAGCTGCCTGTGAGCCGGGGGGGTTTGGATGACAGTTGTGACTAGTTGTAGGGCAGGCATAGTTACCTACAAACATAAGTACTGCCATCCTTAAAACAGCAGTCTTGCCTAGAGCAAGAGTCAAACTACGACAGAATCAGAGCAGCTTCACCCTTAGAATAATCCTGAGTTGATCTATTCCTGGGATGTATCTCGCATATATATTGTAGAAGATGTTTTTTAATTTAATTAATTCCTGCATCTGACTGTACACTACTTATTTCTACCAGTTTGACCAAGAAACATGCAGTTGCAATTCTTTTTTTAATCACCTTTCTTTTTTAAAACTTTAATAAATGAACAGGTTAGCTCATTTGGCATAATGAAGGAAATAATTAAAGCACTATAAAAGGACTATAGTGATGTGTTTACTACCTAGGATTCATTTGGAAATTTCTAAGAGACATGGGTCAGTTTGCCACCAAAGACAGTGCTGTCTTCTACACTGTTTGTGATTTTTAGCTAGTTGCGATCTGTGAAAACTTATACTAAGCACATTGTAGAAATCAGGCAATCAGTGTGGTAAGCAAATATGATTCTAGCCTGACAAAATCAGCTGTCTCAGTGTTTGTGGTTTGGAGGTATTTGGGCTTAGAATTTTGGTTTTGTGTGCCACCTTAGGTGTATGATTTTTTTGCTCATTGGAAATTGGATAAACTGTAAGCCAAAAATCAGTAGTGTTATCTGAATGACAGTTCTGAATGCTATGGAGATGTCTAGAAAAATAAATTCAGCACCCCCATTATAGTTTTGCTGAGTTAAGAGTTCAGCCACGATAGAGACTTAGGGCCTGATTACGAGTGAGGCAGGCTGTGGACTGCCATGGCGGCAGTCCGACCGTGGTCCCGCCGGAACCACCAGGCAGGGCAGACCGCCGCAGTGGCGAGACAGGCCAGTCAGGTCAACCGATCCAGTGTTTCCACTGGACACATTATGATGTTGCCCAACGCCAACGTGACCGTGTCAGTCTATCAACCAAGTTCCAGCCGGCAAAAACAGAGAGTATAAAGGAAGGAACTCACCTGCAGGCAGTGTCACACGTCCTGTGCTGCCATGGAGCCCATCACACACATCCGCCGCTGTTGCTGCTAATCGATACGTGGACCAAATACACTTGTCATTGTGTCCCGGGTCAGAGTCATTCACAGTGAATGACACATTCACAGCCATTAAATGCCCCTTTTGGGTAGGTCACTGAAACTTCACCACCACACTCCACAAAAACACACGTCTGTGTACAGACCATTGTTTCACACAAAAGCAACACCACATCAACATCACATCTACCAATTCAACTGACACCCTCACTTTACTCACATGCCATGGACTGTCATCAGAATGGAGACACATATGTATGGAACACAAATACCCCTAACATGAAGCATCCCTGTTATGGACCTACACATCACTCACATTGCAACACAATGGAAGGTCACTGGAATGCTTATTATTTTGTGAGACAAATATCCAAAGCTCACAATGCAAACAATAACTGCACAATAGGGATGGGGGCATCAGGCACACTCTTGGAAGATGCTGCCTCGGGAAACATTTCACTTCTCACATGCCCCAAAACACCATTTACACAGGAACTGGCCCTATGTGTATCTCAGGGACAAACAATAATAGAGCCAAGTGGCATGCCTATCTGCATAATGTGTAAGTGCACGTTAAGAAAGACAATTCACCAGCAACAGCATGGGCCATACATCTAGATGAAGTAGCTGCAAGGTACACATATCAAAATTGACCCATGATCAGTCAGATGTAATGGAAGGTAGCACAACTGAACACCTCCATTTTTGGATAAACAAAACTCTAGCTTCCACACATAAGACAAATGTACAATATATATCAGGGGGACACGTCTAGCACCGTACATGTTGACATTGGGAATCCAAGAGAAAAAATTCCCATAGCAAACATAACACAAAGCAATGCCACCCCAATTGGATTAACAAACACATATCCATGCAGTGAACATCTAACCTGGCCCTGGGTGACACCAGCAGTGCCCACAAAGTCAAATTTTGCAAACAACAGCAAATGGATCAGCAATTAGGATGAAACACACACAACTGTACATCACAAGTTACTCAGGAGCAACAAAAAGGTAGAAAAGTAATGGCAGGGCAAATGTGTACCCAATAAAACAAGAACTTGGTTTATTAAAACCAAATTATGTAGATCAAAGGCTATTGCCCAGTCCATATTAGTCCTTGCACAGTACTGTGCCCAACCGTGACTCTTATCACTGCCAGGGATCCTCTACAGGAAGGGGCATCAAGTGGGCAGGCAGCATCTCAGGGATCATGTTTGGGTGGGGTGGGGTTGGATTTGGGTAGGCGTATGTTTGGGAGGGGGTCTTTGTCTTCGGACAGGTGTGGTGGATGTGTCACTGGCTGTTGTGGTGGTGTCTGTGGGTATGGGGGTTGTGGTGTGTGGGTCAGTTGGGGTGGTGGCAGTGTCTGTGGAAATGGTAGCTGTTGTAGGTGACTGTTAAGTGCCTGTGTGCTGGTATGTCTTGTTGTGCTTTTGTCTGTGTGCTGCTTGAGTGCGTTGAGGTGGGTGCATGAGCATGTGTCTGTGTGTATGGGACAGGTAGGGAAATAGGGAATTTTGATTGGGAAGAGGAATGAGGAGGGGGGTGGATTGTGAGGGGTGGATCGCTGCCATCAGTGAGGAGGCTAGAGCCTGAAAGGATCTCTGTAGGCCTCACATGTCACTATCAATGCCTTCCATGTATGCATTTGTCTGCTGAAGTTAGCTTGCCAAACCCTGGATAGCATTCACAATGGCAGTCTGGCCCACAGAGATACTCCTCCGGAGGTCAATAGCCTCCTCACTCAGGGCAGCAGGGGTAACAGGGGCTAGGGGTGAGGTTCCTGTGGCGACGCAAATGCCCACCCTCTTGGGGGAGCTGACATGGAAAACTGGGTGGGGAACAACAGGGAAGGTGGCAATAGAAATGGGGGTGGTGGGCAAGGATGGTACAGGAGCAAACCCTGATGGGTCCATCGCTACTAGGGAGTGGCTACTGGGGGTAGAACCTGAAGATGACAAGGTCAATCCTGTGTCCTCCGTGGCACTCTCCTCACCCTGGCCAGATGCTTTCCCACTTGGTTATGCCCTGTATCCTTTGCTTGCCTGGGATGATGCTCAAATAGAAAGAGAAATAGTGTCACCACATGTCCCTTATCATGCTTGAAAAACAGTTGTGATTAGCAAACATTACCATGGTGTCAAGTAGGCCCCAGCAACAAACTACATCAAAGTGGCTCCTACATGTACTGTACCATATGCATGCATGCTACATGAACTGTCAACAGTTGCCCACAGGAAAATCAGAATTTCAGACAACTTCAATTGCATTGGTGAAGTTGTGCACCCCAGTAACCATTGAACTCCATCACCTTCAATGGTTTGCCTCATGGAGCATACTGCCTGAAGAAGGTGACATGGTAATGCCCATATCACATTGGAAAAAAATCAACAGTGCACAGTTCGCCATGTATAAATTGTCCTAATGGAGTCATGGAGGTTGTACTAATGTTACTCAGATATACTGCACATCTGGGGAATGGACATATACACTGTAGAGAAAATGTGCAAATTGTCAGGGAGATGTGTCTCTAAAATCCACAACATAATGAATCAGCTAGCCCCAGGAAAATCATCTCTACTGTATGGCACCCCTTACAATGACTCTCTCTGATTGCATCAGTATAAGCCATTAGTCCTCTGAATGTTGGAGAGACCCAGGGATTCAAAAGTACTTGCAGAAGGCTCTCAACATGCTGCCCAAAGGGACACTACATCACGGTCTTCATTGTGGTGCTGCAAACCCAGATGTCTGTGGATAAATGATTGTAACCAATCACATATGATTCCCACATAACTGAAACTCACTCCATGATGCATGCAAACAGTCAGGTAAGGAACCTTCACCATTTCACATGTGCAGAGCACTTTGCTACATGATGCTACTTCAATAGAATGTAAATGCACATTGTGGGTAAAAACTGTAGTCCTACCTGTCATGTCCCTCATTGCTACTGCACTTGTACATGTCAAGTCACATGCAATAATGGGTGAGGGTATGTGTGAGCCAACAATCAATGGTGACACACTCCTGTCTGGGGCACCACATGAAGTGTAGCCCCATCACATATGTCCAATTTCAAATACATGTTGGCATGCACATATCTGTGAGAGAATACAGAAATGATCCCATCAACACAGTTAGACCATGCATGAAAACAGCAATGTAAACATGTTGTCAAAAGCTAAAGGAACACATGCTAACACCTATTCACAAGGATTGTTGGCAACAGTATTGTCACACAAATTATGTCAATGACATTCCCCACTTACCAAGGTAAAGTGTTGATCCGTAGCTGCACCATAAGAACAGTTTATGCACTGTCACATGTATGATGGCCACATTCACATGACAGACAGTAGTGAGATCCCAGCACTCGTGACACACTGAAGATAAGTGGCCTCTGGGGTGCAGATGCCAAATTACTCACTTGAGTAGACACATGCCTGAGGACAGCAATCTATCACTTAATTGTGTTTGGGCTGTATCACTGATGAGTAGTGGTCTGTTGCATATAATTTAGACCCACTACAACAACCAACATTACTTGATTGATTACTGTAGACAGCCATGGAGAGCAAATGTTTTGTTGAGTGTACTAGGTGGTGTCCTAGCTCCCTGGGCTAATAGGCACGGCACATCAGTATGCACCAAATTCCATACCCACACAAACAGTTACTTATCTTGTGTGCCACACATGGTGCATCCCCAACTTGGCTATGTGACAGGCATGAATATGCCCTGGACTCAACCCCTTGTGGCTGCTGTGCTCCCCTCAAATGCCCATCAAGCTCCAGGTAGGCCACCACCATTATGCAGGACGATAAGGGGTTCATGCACCGATGTGCGCCCCGCTCATGTTGGGAGGAGAGCTCCAGCTGGATATCAGCGATCTTCAGGGCCCAGCATCTCAGGTCCTCCCATTCCTTCCAACAGTGAGCTCTTCACTGGCTATGGACCCCCAGGGTCTACACCATCCAGGGGATGGCTCTCCCAATTCCCTTCTTCTGATCGGCATTGACATGTATGAATGCAAAAGACAAATCAAAAAATTACAAACACAGGAATTGGCACAAATGGTTGTGTCATACACATGTCAGAAACACCAAGCACAAAATGGGCTATTCACAACACACCACAAGTGTAAAGCACACATGCTGATAAATACATCGACATGACAACACACTTTTGGAGTAATCTGTAGACGACCCCACTACACTGCTCATGGCCTACAATGACTAAACAAGCCTACTGACATCAGGTAGCCCATGCTCCAGCAACATGTACTGTGATGTGAACCAAAATGAAACACTACACACAAATGTGGTTTCTGAAAGCCTGACTGGACATACATATTTACGCTCTGCAACATTGACTCAAAGCATACAGTCTCTACAGACAACTACCATAGTACAGGCTTCACCCTAAGACTTGAGTGACAATGAAAGATCTTGCAAGGTGGGTCAGAAACGTCTGTTCCCTGCGCACGTGTGGACATGTGGCCTACTAAATGCCTACTTCTGCCACTTTAGGGTAGGTTTTTGTTGCATCTACACAGAACACACATTTGAGCATATGTTGCTAACTTACAGAGATGTCATCCAAAAAAAAGGTATGTTTGGTTCAATTTCTGCTATCTAACAAAGCTACTGAGTCACATGTCATTGCCTCCCTGGAATCAACACACTATCTGCACTGTTGGTTTGTCATGTGTGCTATATGCCTGTACTGGACAAATGTGACTTACGTGAAGGTAACAACAGAGCTGTGGGAGTCGGAGACCTGCCATGAGTCAAAGACATACATTGACAATGATGCAAAATGCACAAATGGACTAGTTTATTGATTTACTTTGGTACCCATTCCTGGTCTAGTCAATGGACTGAGACATTCATGGTACGTTTAGCCACTAAAGCCTCATATTGGCCACATGACAGGATCTGCAGGTCTACAGGGAGTGGGCACAGTGCCACAGTTGCATAGCCACAGTCACTCTCCCCAACCTGAACTATGTCCCATACTGGGAGATACATTTGACAGGCGCAGGTCTCTGCAGGCTGAGCATACAGAACCTATTTGATTCACTTCCATGCATTACAGTACATCAAGTGGTCATCAGCAATGTGGCTTGTATGGAAACCTGAAGGGCACAGTGAGTTATGATATGCCTTCTAGACAACAGTTTGTCAAGGCCAGATGTGGGAGGATCGATCCGTGGCACAATACACATTGCTTACAAGATCCTCAAATGACTCGGACAAGATGCATACTTAGCTCATGCTGTTATGCACATACACATTGTCTGACATGAACAACCATCATAAACAAAGAAAAGTCATTGTATGGCAGTTAAGTCTCCTTGCCTAGATATGTGCATCCAACACAAGTAGAAACTAGGGCCTCAGAAAACATTACAAACCACAATATGAATGACCACAACAGATAGTACTGGTCTCGAATACCTTCACCACGTACATCCCATTGATGCCACACAAACTGCAACAACAGGCACACAAGAAGTCTAACTGGCACACAGGGGAACATTGTACACTGTGAGGAGGGAAAGGATGGTGTCGATCAGAGTCAATTGTGTCTATGAGGTACTAACCTGCTCCTCTGGTGAGCCATAGAGCTGACCATAGAGGTGAAGGCCCTCGTTCACAACCTTCTCTAGCTCTTCTGAAGTGAAAGCAGGGGCCCATTTGTTGTATAGCTATTTTAGCTGTGTTTTAGACACAATGTTTTATGTTAACGAGGCCTGCCGCTGTGCACTTTACCCCTGTTACATTTTATTCAGCTTTGTTTTATTTTCCTAGCAATAGCAAGATTTGCAGTGTTGTTTTATTTTCTTTATCTCATTGTACTTTCACCTAGGAAAGCATTATGTTCTTAGTAGGACATTTATTTCACGTTGTGCTTTTTCCAAGGCTACAGTCAGATAGGGTTTCCGACAAACCTGGTATGCTGTATCTCCAACATTCACAGAAAACACACACTCATATGTGGGGACTGTTTCTTAGAATGACAGCTATTTTATTATAAAAATACCTCTTAGTCCCAGACACGTTAGAGGGAGATTCCAGCCAGATGTCTAAGACTGCATGCTGATTGCTGAACGCTTCGCTCCAACTACCTACCTAGACGGCCACACCCCTGATCCACATGAAGACGGTGTCTCTCGACCACAGGCTTCTTCCTCCAGGTATGAGGGATGATGTACCCCAGGGGGAAACCGAAGGGCAGATTAGGCTTATAACACTGTGCTCAGACATAGTTTAGGTAGGAGAAACATATACATCACTCCTAGTGACAGTATGGTAGGACTATTCTTGTGTTTTACTCTGTTATCCACCTGTTTGCTTTTATTGTGTTTTAGCATCCTAGTTATTGCAATGCATGCCATTTTATCTAAGGTCCAGTTTCTTCAATAAATCCTTATTGAACTATGGCCCTCATTATGACATTGGCAGTAAATCCCGATTTCCACCGTGGTGACGGGCGCCAACATAGCGCCACCGTGGTGAATAGTTGTTCGCCATATTATGACACACACACACCAATCCGAACGAATACAACCACATACACAAATCTGCCATCCCAAAGGTCAGTGATAAAGTGGCGGTATGAACACCCATACTGTTACGCCAACAAAACAATGCCCACCACATTATAACCTACTAATCACCACAGCAGTCAACGGTGGTAAACCATTGGCGGTACACACCGCTGCGCTCAGAATGGACACCCACATACAAAACAACACTACATTGGCCAATACGAAAAACACATACCTGACATGCACAGCATAGGGAAACTAAAAATCACACAATACATCACCATACACAAGCAAAAGGTGGCAGGGCAACAGCAGCGAGAAAGGGGAAGCCAGGGATGTATAATATGTCACAGACATGAAGCATAATACATCACTTACATCCCCACAGGTGCCCCAGCCAATGTCAGCAGAGAGGAGGTGCCACGACAAACCAGTCCTCCAACAGAAGATGAACACAGTGATGACAGCAACTCTGGACTTCAGGATCTGGACCAACAACCTCGCCCATCAGTAACCACTGGACAGTCGATCACCCAAGCACACTCACAGTCAACCACAGAGCCTCCCCCATCAATATCCAACACTACAGCACCCACCGAGCTTACCCACATCTCTGTCCCTAGGACACGTCAATCAGCTGTGTGCCCACCTGTACAGGGACCCCAGGCCACACCTCATACCCAAGACAATCAGGGACCTGGGGTCAGTGGCAGTGGCACACCGTTCAGGGGACACAGGCACAGGCCAACAGGGACACTGGGATGACCGCTGTGTGCCAGAGAGAGGACAGGCCCAGGGAACCGACTCTCCAGGAGGCACTCACAGAGAGCCTGGGAGCCTACCAACATTCCCAGGGTATGATGGGCCAGATCCTTGACAACATGCAGGTGAACAGGCGGCTGCAGGAGGGACAGTATCAGGGGATCAGGGAGGACTTGCAGGCCAATAACGCCACCTTGATCTCCATATCAGGGGTGCTGGCCGACATTGCCAACATCATGAGGGAAGCAACAGCAGAGCAGCAGGCCCCTACCACTAGCCAGTCCATTGACCAACCCTCTGCCTCCGCTGCAGCTAGTGGGCAGGAGGCCCCACCACAGGACCCACAGGTCACCAGCACCTCTCCCCCTGCAGAAGGTGAACCACCCCACAAGCATTCCCTGTGAACCAGACTGAAGCCAGAGACACTTGCCAAGACCACCACCAGGAAATGAGACTCTCCTGACTGTCCCCCTTGTGTCCCACCCTGTCACCTTGTCCACTTTGAAGTGCATTTGCTCCCCTTCCTATGGCCCCTTGGACACTGGACCTGTGCTACAAACAGACTGGAACAATACCCTGGACCTTCCTCCATCATCACCACATTCCATTGCACTTTTCCCTCAATTCCATAGCACTATAAGAAACACCCTTGAACAGAACTTGACTACAAAATGTGCATTTATGGAAACACTCACATCTAGTGCAAATGATCTGAACACTGTGAGAGCATAGAAATAATGACCTGTAGCTGTCTGTAGTCAGCACATCAGTACACAGTTGTTATATTACCAACATCTGTAAAATGACAAGCCATAGGTGACAGTAAGCTCTGATGCAAAGGAAGTTAATGCCATCATGCTACAGCCACACAGAATACACCAATAGTCAGAGGAATGGCCAGTTGCACTGTCTCACCTGTGTGTCATTGGAAGTATTGATGGATAACTGATGTTCTGTTGTCCTCATCCTCAGCATCTTCATCCTCACTGTCCTCAGGGTCAACTGCGGCCACAGGGGCATCTCCAGTCTCTTCCTCCTGCAGAAAGGGTATATGCCGACTGAGGGCCAGGTTATGCAACATGCAGTATGCCACTGCTATCTGGCAGACCTTCCCGGGTGAGTAGCACAGGGATCCACTTGTCAGATGGACGCACCTGAACCTGCCCTTCAGGAGGTTAAATGTCCTCTTGATGGTCCTTCTGGTTCTCCCATGTGCCACATTATAACATTTAACTGCCCCTGTCCTGGCATTCCTCACAGGGGTCAGCAGCCAGGATAGGTTTAGGTAGCCAGAGTCAACTGCAAGTATTGAGGGCTAACATTTAGCCTCACACAATGCTAGAGGGATGACACCTGAAGGGATACACTAACATACAGTGGGTGGGGTCCAAGGTTCACCTATTAGCCATACCCTGTGCCTCTGTAGTTGGGCCATCACATTTGGGATGCTGCTATTCCTCAGAACAAAAGTGTCATGCACCAACCCATGATACTTAGCATTGACGTGGGAGATATACTGGTCCACCAGGCACAACATTTGCACATTCAGTGACTGGCAACTCTTACGATTCGATGCATGAACACCTGTTCATTCTGGCGCGGGTGGACAAACGCAATATGTGCTCCCTCAATCACCCTAATAATATTGGGGATATGTCCCATTGCTTAGAATCCGGCCTTCACTGTGGCCAAATCTTCTACTTGGGGAAAGAAATGTAGCTGCACATGTGTTTTACTAGGACAGACAAAACTCTTGCCAGCACGACTGAGAACATTGGCTGTGACATTCCTGCTGCCAAGCCCGCTGTCACTTGGAAAGAACCTGTTGCCAGGAAATGGAGCACTGAGAGCACTTGGACCAGAGGGGGCATCCCAGTGGGATGACGTATAGCAGATATCAGGTCTAACTCCAATTGGGCACACAACTCAGTTATTGTGGCCTTGTCCAGTCTATTGGTGTGTATAATGTGCCTGTCCTCCAGTGTAGCCACGTCCACATGGGGTCTGTACACGGGGGTATGTCTCCACCTCCTATTCATCCGCAGAGGTAGGTATTCAAGGGTCACAAGAGTGCGTAGGCTGTCACAATTTGAACAAGGGAACCACAACTTCAGTCTACATAGTACATTTATGAGATGGGACAGTGGGAATGACGATTTATGTGCTAATCTAAGCTGAGATGCAGTTAATGTCGGAATGCCCATTGTCTTCCCCCATGAAATGTTGACCGCCTGTCCTGTATCTAGAGACAGGTGGAAGAGATCAGCAGTGTGCCTTCATGTTCAGGGACCCCAGGCCACACCTCATATCCAAGACAATCAGGGACCTGGGGTCAGTGGCAGTGGGCACACCGTTCAGGGGCCACAGGCACAGGCCAACAGGGACACTGGGAGGACCGTTGTGCGCCAGGGGTGGACAGGCCCAGGAAACCGACTCTCCAGGAGGCACTCCCAGAGAGCATGGGAGCCTACCAACATTCTCAGGGCACAATGGGCCAGATCCTTGACAATATGCAGGTGAACAGGCGGCTGCAGGAGGGACAGTATCAGGGGATCAGGAAGGACTTGCAGACCATTAACGCCACCTTGATCTCCATATCAGGGGTGCTGGCAGACATGGCCAACATCATGAGGGAAACAACAGCAGAGCAGCGGGCCCCTACCACTAGCCAGTCCATTGACCAGCCCTCCGCCTCCGCTGCAGCTAGTGGGCAGGAGGCCCCGCCACAGGACCCACAGGTCACCCGAACCCCTCCCCCTGCAGAAGGTGAACTACCCCGCAAGCGTTCCCTGCGAACCAGACTGAAGCCAGAAACACTTGCCAAAACCACTGCCAGGAAATGAGACTCTCCTGACTGTACCCCTTGTGTCCCACCCTGTCATCTTGTCCACTTTGAACTGCCTTTGCTCCTCTTCCTATGGCCCCTTGGACACTGGACCTGTGCTACAAACAGACTGGAACAATACCCTGGACCTTCCTCCATCATCACTGCATTCCATTGCACTTTTCCCTCAATTTCATAGCACTACAATAAACACCCTTGAACAGAACTTGACTACTAGTATTTTATGTTTTCAAAATGTGCATTTATGGAAACAGTCGCATCTAGTGCAAATGATCTGAACACTGTGAGAGCATAGAAATAATGACCTGTAGCTGTCTGTAGTCAGCACGTCAGTACACAGTTGTTATAGCACCAACATCTGTAAAATGACAAGCCATGGGTGACAGTAAGTTCTGATGCAAAGGAAGTTAATACCATCATGCTACAGCCACACAGAATACACCAATAGTCAGAGGAATGGTCAGTTGCACTGTCTCACCTGTGTGTCATTGGACGTATTGACGGATAACTGATGTTCTGTTGTCCTCATCCTCAGCCTCTTCATCCTCACTGTCCTCAGGGTCAACTGCTGCCACAGGGGCATCTCCAGTATCTTCCTCCTGCAGAAAGGTACATGCCGACTGAGGGCCAGGTTATGCACCATGCAGCATGCCACTACTATCTGGCAGGCCTTCCCGGGTGAGTAGCACAGGGATCCACTTGTCAGATGGAGGCACCTGAACCTGTCCCTCAGGAGGTTGAAGGTCCTCTTGTTGGTCCTTCCTCGCCCATGTGCTTCATTATAACATTTGTCTGCCCCTCTCCTGGCATTCCTCACAGGGGTCAGCAGCCAGGATAGGTTTAGGTAGCCAGAGTCACCTACAAGTATTGAGGGATAACATTTAGCCTCACACAATGCTATAGGGATGACACCTGAAGGGATGCACTAACATACAGTCGGTGGGGACCAAGGTTCACCTCTTAGCCACACCCTGTGCCTCTGTAGTTGGGCCATCAAATTTGGGATGTTGCTATTCCTCAGAACAAAGGTGTCATGCACCAACCCAGGATACTTAGCATTGACGTGGGAGATATACTGGTCCACCAGGCACACCATTTGCACATTCAGTGACTGGAAACTCTCATGATTCCTAAACACCTGTTCATTTTGGCGAGGGTGGACAAACGCAATATGTGTCCCCTCAATCACTTTAATAAAATTGGGGATATGTCTCACTGTGGCCAAATCTTCCACTCAGATAAAGAAATGTAGCTGCACATGTGTTTTACCAGGACAGACAAAACTCTTGCCAGCACGATTGAGAACATTGACTGTGACATTCCTGCTGTCAAGCCCACTGTCACTTGGAAAGAACCTGTTGCCAGGAAAAGGAGCACTGAGAGCACTTGGACCAGAAGGTGGATCTCAGTGGGATGACGGATAGCAGATATCAGGTCTAACTCCAATTGGACACACAGCTCAGTTATTGTGGCCCTGTCCAGTCTATAGTTGTGCACAATGGACCTTTCCTCCAGTGTAGCCAAGTCCACATGGGGTCTGTACACAGGGGTATGTCTCCACCTCCTATTCATCCGCAGCCGTAGGTATCTAAGGGACACAAGAGTGAGTAGGCTGTCACAATTTGAACAAGGGAACCACAACTTCAGTCTACATAGTGCATTTATGAGATGGGACAGTGGGAATGACGAGGTATGTGCTAATCTAGGCTGTGACGCAGTAAATGTTGATATGACCATTGTCCTCCCCCATGAAATGGTGACCGCCTGTCCTATATGTAGGGACAGGTGGAAAGTGAGTTAATTCCGCCGATGTTGGGCATCGTGGTGGAAGGTGGTCTTGCACCGCAGTGTAATTCCTCAATGGATAATATGGGGCTCTATGGAGTACAGTGGCCAATGGGGATCTACGCCGGTGGTGACGGTGTACACTGCCACGGACGTGACCACCATTTCCTATCTGATTCCTCACTTATTTCCTGACCTTCAACAGGAGAACACCTACACTGCGTGTGCTGCTGTGACCTGGAACTGGAACCTGCCATGGCCTGTGTGACTGGGGAAAGGACCCCTGCCTTCACTTCAGAGGAGTTGGAACGATTGGTGTATGGGGTCCTACCCCAGTACGGACTGCTGTATGGGCCTCCAGACCAACAGGTGAGTACACTTTGGGCACAATGCATGTTGGAAGTATGCATGGAGATGTGTGTGCAAGCATCGTGTCATCGGGGGGAATGTCTTGTGGTGGTGTACATGGTGTGCGCTGGGCGATGTGTGTGCCAATGGTGACGGAAACAGGATTGGTGGGCCATATGTGTGACAGGCTGATTGTATGTGTAATACTTCCCTCCTGTCTGTATTATCTCTGCAGGTCAGCACCCATCAAAAGAAGGGATTATGGCGTGCCATCACGAAGAACGTGCAGACCCTGCGGGTCGATGGCAGGCAGAGCACCCACAAGTCAGAAATGGTGGGAGGACCTGAGATGCTGGGCACAGAAGACTGTGGAGGCCCAGCTGGAGATAGCCTCCCAATGAGGAATGGATGTCTGTCGGAACCTGACCCCCCCCCCTGATGGCCCACATACTGGTGGTGGCCTACTCAGAGCTGTATGGGCGCTTGAGGGTATCACAGAAGCCATAAGGGGGTGAGTACAGTGGGCATTATTACAAAATTTGGCAGATGGCATTGGATCCGGGTGGTGCATGTGAATTAGTGGGTGCCCTCAAGGCCAGGCCAGACATTGCAGGGTGAGGCAACACTAGCGTAATGGGTGTATAGCAAGTGCAGGTAACCTAGCTTGTTAGCATTCCATGTCAGTCAGGGCTTTGTGGGTCCCAGGAGAGGTGCAGTTGGCGGTGTGTGGCTCTCATCTTGCTGTGGCATCTAGCCAAATCACTGGCATTACAATGCATAGTGCTGAAGCCTGATCCCTGTGTGTGACTGTGCTGTGTATGCCAACTGTGGTGTTGGTGCAGTAATTGACCCAGTGTTTCCTTTTTCTCTCTCCCCCCTTTTTTCTTCTGTCATCCTGTCCATGTGTGCATTAGCATCATCTGGGATAGGAGCAAGGGTACCAGCAACAAATGGAGCTGCATCCCACAGGACCCAGGAGGCAGAGTCCACCAACACCAAGGGAATCAGTGGGACACAGGGCGAGGGGAGCACCACTGTGGAGATAGGAGGTGACAACACAGACTTAGATACCTCCTCTGATGGAAGCTCCCTGGTGGTGGCAGACACCTCTGTGACCACCTCAGCTGCAGGTAGAACCGCCACCCCGTACCAGCACCGCCCTCCCAGTAGCCCCTCAGCGAGTTGCTGTAGGAGGCTGACCTGGCTTATAGTGGGCACCTGAGAGTACTTACACCTTGTGCCAGGTCCAGTTATCCCTTATTAGTAGATCAGTAGTGTTCTAGCAGCTTAGGCTAATAGAGGTAGCTACAGCAGAGCAGCGTAGGCTGAACTAGGAGACATGCAAAGCTCCTAGTATACCACTTATATCCTATAGGTACTATATCATAAGAAACACAATACTAAGAGTTACTAAAAATAAAGGTACTTTATTTTAGTGACAATGTGCCAAAAGTATCTCAGAGGATATACTCCCTTAGGACATAAGTAAAATACACAAAATATACACACAAACCAAAAGCAGGTAAGCAAAACAGTCAGAAAGTAGTGCAAACACTGTAGAATACAAAAGGATGCAATAGGCCTGGGGCAACACAAGCCATATACTAAGGAAGTGGAATGCGAACCACGAATGGACCCCTAGGATAGTGTAGTGTGTAGAGGGTCACTGGGAGTGTAAGAAATCACCAAGGGTGTCCAAGATACCCCACCCCAAGACCCTGAAAAGAAGGAGCAAAGTACTACTATTTCCCAAGAAACACACTAAACTCATGATAGAGGATTTTGCAAAGACCACAACAGACTGGAAAGCACTGAAGATGGATTCCTGGACCTGAGGACCTACAAAGGAAGGGGACCAAGTCCAAGATGCATGAAAGTCTCCGGGGGGCAGGAGCCCACTAAACCCCAGATGAAGGTGCAAAATGGCTGCCTCCTGATGGAAGAAGCTGAAGATTCTGCAACAACGAAAGGTGCTAGAAAATTCTCCTTCATGCAGAAGATGCCCTACGGAGTGCTGGAGGATGCAGAGTTATTTCTTTGGCAAAAGACTGCAAACAAGCCTTGCTACCTGCAAAGGTTGAGGTTGAAGCAAAAGGGTGCTGCCCGGGCCCACTGAGGACCAGGATGTTGCCGCTTGGGAGAGGAGACAGACGGGGCCCTCAGCAATGTAGAGAGCCCATGCACAAGAATGTAGCTCCCACAGAAGTCCTTCAGCACAGGTTCAAGAAGACTGAACACAGCAGTCATCTCAACACTACAAAAGAGGGTCCATTGACGCCGGAGGTCAACTCGGGAGTTGAACAATACAGGACAGAGTGCTGGGGACCTGGGCTTGGTTGTGCATGAAGGATTCCTTGCAAAAGTGCACAGGAGCCCTAGCAGCTGCAGTTCACGCTGTGCTCAGGATTACTGTCTGGAGAGGGGAGGCAAGGACTTACCTCCTCCAAATTTGGATAGTCTGACCACTGGACAGTCTGGGTCACTTGGGCCACTACCTGTGTTCCAGGGGCCATGCTCGTTAGGATGAGAGGGGTCCCAGAGTATCAGTGATGCTGAGGTTTGGTGCCTGCTGGAGATTTCTTCATGGCTTCCAGTGCAGGATGAAGGCAGGCAGCCCCCAAAGCATGCACCACCAGGAAACAGTTGAGAAAGCTGGCAGGATTAGGTGCTAGAATGTCGCTGATAGTCTTCTTGCTTCTTTGTTGCAGTTTTGCAGGCGTCCTGGAGCAGTCAGCGGTCGATCCTTGGCAGAAGTCAAAGAGAGAGGTGCAGAGGATCTCTGGTGAATTCTTGCAAGTCGTTATCTGAGGAAAAGCCCACTGGAGAGACCCTAAATAGCCCTCAGAGGAGGATTGGCCAAATAATGAGGTAAGCACCTATCAGGAGGGGTCTCTGATGTCACCTGCTGACACTGGCCACTCAGAGGCCTCCAGTGTGCCCTCACACCTCTGGATTCAAGATGGCAGAGGTCTGAGACACACTGGAGGAGCTCTGGGCACCACCCATGGGGTGGTGATGGACAGGGACGTGGTCACTCCCCTTTCCTTTGTCCAGTTCCGTGCCAGAGCAGGGACTGGGGTTTCCCTAAACCGGGGTAGACTGGCTTATGCAAGGAAGGCACCATCTGTGGCCTTCAAAGCATTTCCAGAGGCTGGGGGAGGCTACCCCTCCCTAGCCTTTAACACCTATTTCCAAAGGGAGAGGGTGTAACACCCTCTCTCAGAGGAAAACCTTTGTTCTGCCTTCCTGGGACTGGACTGTCCAGACCCCAGGAGGGCAGAACCCTGTCTGTGGGGTGGTAGCAGCGGTAGCTGCAGAGAAAAGCCCAGAGAGCTGGTTTGGCAGTACCCGGGTCCATAGTGGAGCCCAGGGGATGCATGGAATTGGCACACAATACCAGATTTGGCATGGGGGGACTATTCCATGATCTTAGACATGTTACATGGCCATATTCGGAGTTACCATTGTGAAACTACATATAGGTATTGACCTATATGTAGTGCACGCGTGTAATGGTGTCCCCACATTCACAAAGTCCGGGGAAATTGCCCTGAACTATGTGGGGGCACCTTTGCTAGTGCAAGGGTGCCCTCTCACTTAGTATCTTTGCACCTAACCTTCAATGAAGGTTAGACATATAGGTGACTTATAAGTTACGTAAGTGCAGTGTAGAATGGCTGTGAAATAACATGTGAGTTATTACACTCAGGCTGCAGTGGCAGTCCTGTGTAAGATTTGTCTGAGCTCCCTATGGGTGGCAAAAGAAATGTTGCAGCCCATAGAGATCTCCTGGAACACCAGTACCCTGGGTACCTAGGAACCATATACTAGGGAATTATAAGGGTGTTGCAGTGTGCCAATTAGAATTGGTAAAAATTGTCAATAGCCTACAGTGACAATTTTAAAGGCAGAGAGAGCATAAGCACTGAGGGTATAATTAGCAGAGCCTCAGTGACACAGTTATTCACTACACAGGTACACACATTCAGGCCACAAACTATGAGCACTAGGGTCCTGGCTAGCAGGATCCCAGTGAGACAGGCAAAAACAAACTTACATACATGTAAAAATGGGGGTAACATGCCAGGCAAGATGGTACTTTCGTACAGTTGCCCTGCCCCACTCACCCAGGAGGGTGGGCACCTCCTTCGCCCCAGGCACCTCAGGCACTGTCCCAGTCAGCCCTGCTGCCCTGATTGAGGAGGCTATTGACCTCCTGAGATCCATCTCTGTAGGGCACTCAACCATTGTGAATGCCGTCCAGGGGCTGACATCCTGCATTCCTGGAGGGTATCCACTGTGGATTGGTGGCCCAACAGAGATCAATTCAGGCTCTGGCCTCCTCCCTGATGGCAGCCATTGTCCCTGTTCCTACCATCCTCCCTCCAACTACCACTTCCCAGTCCAGTCTCCTCAACCGCAGCCCATCCCATGCACACATACAGACGAGCATGCTTATAAGGCAACACCCAAGAGTGGCACAGGCAAACACAGGCACCGCATTTCATCCCACAAGCACTCACGCAAACACCAGACAGTTGCAGACACAAACACATCTACTGCCTCCACTGTATCCCCCCTCCTCCTCTTCCACCTCCCTCACAGTGGTGTCCACACTCACACCTGTATGCACTGCATCAACATCTATCACCAGCATCACCACACCAAGCAGCACACACACCTCATTAGCAGACACCTCCACAACATCCATGCACGCGTCTCCTGTGTCCTCTCTCACCCTGTGTGCCCCCTCCTAAAGGACACAAACACAAGCACTCACACACCCAGCAGCCATCCACCTCACATCAGCATACTGCCCATGCGCGTGCACCCAAATCCAGCAGACATACACCTCCTACAACACTCCCTCATCCTCCACTCCCATCCCTCCAACCCTCCTCCTGCCCCACCATCCCTAAAAAGCTTTTCCTTGCCCAACTTGACCTCTTTCCTCCCCCTCCTTCTCCCCCCCAATGACTCAATGACCCAGCCCAGCACCTCAGCCACACAGTCCACGCGGACAGTGGTGGCAAGTCAGTGAAGGATCCCTCGCCACCAGCCAAGAAGGTGAAGGATCCCACACTTCCTACCATGAACTCCTCCCTCCTGCCTTAAAGGGGAAGAAGCCCTAGACTCCTGCCCGGAAGGCTATGGAACATGCACAACCTGCCATGAAGGGAAGAAGCCCTCAACCCCTTCCAGGGAGTGTAAGGATCCCACGCCTCAAGCCATGAAGGGGAAGAAGCCCTCGACTCACGCGGAGGCTGTTAGGGTAACACCTCTACCACCACCAGTGGTCACGGGGCCCCACCGCCAGCTGAGGAAGTGCATCCCTCACCACCAGTAGAGGTTGCTCAGGAGGCACCTCCACCTGTCACCACAGTTCAGCCCTCGCCACCAGCAGAGGCTGCCCAGGAGGCACCTCCACCTGCCACCACAGTTCAGCCCTCATCTCCTAACGACACAGTGCAGCCATCACCACCAGCGGAAGCCATGTAGGCCACCCTCCAGGGGCTGCTGTATGAGGGGCCCCCTCCAGGAGCCGTGGGCATGTTCTTCACTCCAGAGACTGTGGTCTTGCACTCCCCAGGACAGTGTAATGGGCATGGAGCCCCCTCCAGAACCAGTGGCAAAGTCACCCACTCCAGAGACTGTGGCCTTGCACTCCTAGCACAGAGATGTGGGCATGGAGCTCCCTCCAGAACCAGTGGGAAAGTCACCCACCTGAGAAACTGTGGGCTTGCACTCCCCAGCACTGACAAATGGACATGGAGCCCCCTCCAGAACCAGTGGGCTTGTTCCCAACTTCGGCTGAGGTTCCCCCCACCCCCATCTCCCTGAGGTGCCTGCCCACTTGCAAACTGATGCCTCTGCAGAGTTCTATCCGGATTAAGTCAGGATTCGAGTTGGGCCTTGGACTGTGCCCTGTGGCCATGTGGGCACTTAGTACATTGGACTGGGCAGTGGCCCTTTGTGTACATTTGTACATATCTGTTTCACGTACAATTAGATAATTCGATTTCCAATAGTTCAGACATATTGACAGCCTATTTGCTGAATACTGTAACAACATTTTTGGTTTGACTAGACACTTGTATACACGTGTTTGTGTGAGATGGTTGTAATCCTGAGCTGGACACTGTGCACATGCAACGTATCCCATCTAGAACATGTACCTTGGATTATCATCTTATGGTCCACATGGTCTGACATATCTACATGGCTAAATGTGAAATCAAAATCAGCAGACAATGAGTCAGTGATGGGTGATTTTATTAAGAAGCTACAACTAACAGAAAATATATGTGACATGACTCAACAAAAAAAGAAATGCGAAGGGGTCAGTCGTGGTGAATGAAATCATTGGAGTGGGTGCCACACCATTGGAAGTCCAAAGTCCAGAACACTCCTCCCATTGGAAATGTAAGGTGGTTCAGGATCAGTCCACAGAGTAAACGTGTGGCACACAAAGGAGGACCTTAAAGAAGAGGATTATTCTGGCAGTGGTGGGTGTCTTGCCATCCACACCACCGGGATTCTATTCTGGATGTCCCTGCTTGCGAAGGGTGGGGATCTGCTGCAAAAAGAGGCAGCGATGTCTGTGGCTGTATTTTCCTCTGGTAGGGTCCCCCTTCCTGTGGCTAGTGCTGATGTACATGGGCCTGATGTTGATGAGCCAAAGGAAGGGGAAAATGGGTTTTTAAAAGCCCTGCTTAGGGTGTTGTGAATGTTCCTCAGCACCCCTGTTAGGGAGGTCATGTTTGAATTGTGGGCCTCCATTTGTTCACACATGTCCCTCTGTAGCTCATTGATTTCCTGGAGTTCAGTCATCACCTCGCCCATCATGCCTTGAAACTCCAGATAGATCCCTAAGACGTGGCTGATGGTGTCCTAGCCAACAGAAGCCCCTGTGGCCTCACTCCACTGGCCCACAGCATCCCTCCCACACACGCTTCCCACACAAGCCTGTGCCCTTAGCACAGGGTGCCCTCTACAACTGGTTCCTGGAGCCTTAGTGTCCGAAGTGTTGAGCTGCCCCTTAGGATCCAGGACTGGGGGGGCACAAGATGGTAGAAATTGTGCTCGGTATACAGGTTGGGGGGCAAACAGTTGCATGTGATGTAGAGCAAAAGGACTGGGAGGTAACATTGTGGGCACAGTGAGACTCACTGTTGTTGTCTGACCAAGTTGTCCAGATGTGCCAGAAGCTTTCTCAATGTCCACAAGGGGTGTTGTTGTCACTGAGGGTTTTATTCAGGGGTAGTGGTAGTCTGTTCTGTGGCCTCCATGTGCCCAGTGTCAGATCCGCCTGTTGGTGAAAAACGTACATTGTTACTGGTTGAATTGTGACATCTACCGTAAAAGATTTGTGTTACATTCTAAAGATGTAGGTGATCCAATTTTCCCAAGTTACCACGGTATTGGTTGATTTAACATGACATGTGTGAAGTAAGCCAAACCTATTTGACTCAAGCAGCTGATGAGGTGTGCAGATCAATTGCATTTTGGAGGATGCACTGAAAATGACATCTTACCACTAGTGCAGCCAGCACAGTGGAGAGGCAACATATGGCTTTGACCATTTGGAGGCCTCATTGAGAGGGATGCTGGCAAACCCAGGACTTTGTTATATGTGACTGAAGTCATCATGTGCACAGTGCTGTGTCAATGTGTCTGCTGCTAATTGTGATCTGGTGATGCAGCTTGAGGCCTTAGGAATACTTGTTGTACACACTGGGTAAGGTGTCATTCCTGCCCCAGTACTTTCATCTTGGGTTAGCATGTCAGGATGGAGCTAAGTAGCCAGATAAGTATCTGAGTTGAGGATGATCTGTATCTTGGTCACTCCCAGGTAGGTGAACTTCAATTGAGAGTTAGCACACAAGGGTATTTGGACAAGTGCACACTGTGCTGGTGGTTGAAGTGAGAAGAACAGGGCCTCCTGGGACTTACAGTCAGGTCACTCCCTCTACTTCCCAACACTTGGCAAATGGCACACTCCCAGTTGAGTTAAGAGCATTAGATATAAACCGGGGTATTGGGCCAAGTGCACACTAGGCTGCTGTTTGGAGATAGAGAAATAGTGCCTCCTGGGAGTTGCGGTCAGGTCACTATCCCTGCTGCACACATTAGACAAAAGGTATCCTGCCAGATGAGTAAACTTCATTTGGGAGTACACTAACAGATGTATTTGGGCAAGTGAATAATGGGCTGGAGTGGTTGGAGTTAGAGGATCAGGGCCTCCTGGGCTTTGTAGTCAGGTCACTCCCTCTACTTCCCATCACTTGGCAAATGGTACAGTCCCAGATGAGTAAACTTCATTTGAGAGTTCACAAACAGGTAGGTATATTTGGGCTAGTGAACACTGGGCTGGTGGTTGGAGTTAGATTGACAGGACCTCCTGGGAATTGCAGTCAGGTCAATCCTACTACTACACCCATTATACAAATGGTATCCTTTCAGGTGAGTACACTTCAGGTGGGGGTTCACTAACAGATGTATTAGACCAAGTGACCACTGGGCTGGTGTTTGGAGTTACACAAACAGACCTCCTGGGAGTTGCAGTCAGGTCACTCTCTCTACTACACACAAATGGTATCCTCCCAGGTGGGTACACTTCATGTGGGAGTTCACTAACAAATGTATTGGGCCAAGTGAAGCCTGTGTTGGTGTTTTGAGTTAGAGGAACAGGCCTCCTGAGAGTTGCATTCAGGTCACTCTCTCTACTACACACACTATACAAATGGTATCCTGCCAGGTGAGCACACTTCATGTGTCAGTTCACTAACTGATATATTGGGCCAAGTGTCCACTGGGCTGGTGTTTGGAGTTAGAGAAACAGGGCCTATGAGGAGTTGCAGTCAGGGCACTCTCTCTATTACACACTACACAAATGGTCTCCTCCTAGGTGAGTACAACTCATGTGAAAGTTTACTAACGGATGCATTGGGTCAAGTGACCACTGGGCTGCTGATTGGAATTAGAGAAACAGGGCTTTTGGGGATTTGCAGTCAGGTCACTTCCTCTACTCCCAAACACTTGACAAATGTTTGTATTACATATCTGTATGGAGGCTGCATTTAGGTTTGAGCATACATTTACATTTTGGGACTTACTATGAATTCTGGAATGTGTTTTTGGCATTGTGAAATTTGCAGGCACCGTTTGGACATATGGCTTGTGATGGGCCTTGGTGGCTGTGATGCTGGGTCCAATAATACACAATAAAAGTGCTAAAACTCAGATACTCCGGGTATTGAATGTTGGTGAGGTACATGAAAATGACAGTGACAAAGGGTGAGCTGTGAGCATGCATGACATTGCAGTTGTGTGACAGTTTTGAGTTGTAACTTACCATACTCCACTCCTTCAGGTACTTCTGTTAAGCCCTCTAAATTCAGGATGGCAAAGGTCTTCTCCTCCCAGAGAAAGAGTCTTATCAGGGAACTGGGAGGGCCATTGCCAGTTTTCTTGGACTCCAGTTGGTGCCTGGAGACAAGGAAACAGACCTTGCCTCTGAGGTTGTTCCACCTCTTCCTAAGGTCCTCCTTTGTGCACAGGATGGTGCCTACAGCATTCACTCTGTCAACGATCTTTTGACACATTTCCATTTTCCCACTGAGAGAAGTGTGCTGGACTTTGGCTGTAAACAATAGTGGCTCTACTCCTATGATTTCATCTACCATGACTCTCAACTCATCTTTTGAGAAACAGGGATTTTTGGAAAGTGACACGGTGGGCAAAGAAAAAGGATGGCAGGGACTTATTTAACAGGGGAAATCCAATAGGGAGTGAATGGACATAATTGTGTGCAGGGTGTTCTATTGGATGGTGGAAAAAGGGGTGTCTAATCTACATAAAATTTGATAAATGCTGGCTGTGGTTCTTTGGATCTGTGTGGAAATGCAAAGGATTGTGCTCTGTGAAGGGGTGGGTTCTATAGTGTGATTTGCAGGTATGTCCACTGGACCAATGTGTGCCAGCTGTGTTGTTTTTTAGTTCATCCAACTTGCACTTGTCTGTTACTTGGCTGGACGCGTACTCTGGTGGTCAACTGCCACTGGCTGGCCAACGCGAGGAGACTGCCACGGCAACTCTGGGTTTGTAGTAGTCTCGGTGGTTGGCAGCGGCGCTGATGGCTCTGGAGGTCGGACTGCCTATATACAATCCGCTGCAGAAATGTTTGTCTGCCTTTTTTGCTTGGTTTGTGGCGGTCCTGCCTGATCACATCATAAACTGCCAGCACAGGGGTCTGTCAGCGCATGGGTCTTTTTGGGACTGCCAACATGGCAGTCTGGCTGTCCGATTGCCAAACTTGTTCTTAGGCCCATAGATAGATTTTGTCCCTTTGCCATGCTGGAGTTTTATTATGGGTAATGAACGGTAGTCTTTTTAAATTAATTCCTACATACGACCTTAAATTGTTTTATAGTAGTTTAGCAAAAAAGATGTTGATATCTCTAATTACCTGTCTTTTGTAGAAGAGACGTAATAAATGCATACTTTAGTTAATTTGGCATAGCACCAGTAGTGAGGGGAGCACTGATTAGCAATGGTGGTGTTTCTGTGATGGGTTTTATATCTACGACTGCTTTGAAAATTGCTAGGGGAGATGGTTCATCTACGGATCCAGGTTTTTGATTGTGTGATATTAATTATTTAAATGATTCTTCATGAGAGAGAAGTCCTTTAGAGTGTGTGTTTCAGGTGACAAAGTCTACAGATCTGCTTTCTATTGTTAGTTGCTGGATGGTCTGAGATTAAAAGAGTAGGTTTTTGGACTTTTCCAGGGAGTGTAGTATAGAGAATGCATCTTCAGCACGCCATTGTGTAGTTATTAATACTTAGATTAGTTGTTTGTCTGTGATTAGGTCATTTATATAAGGTTTTGTTTTTGGTATAGACATTTCATCGAAAAACATGCATTTTTGGTCCTTTGTTTATCGGGAGAATGGTCAGGGAATGCCAGATGCTGATTACTTGCTAGGTACTTGTTTCTTTTGCTGGTAAACATCCCATTATATTATCTTCAGCTGTGATACATTCTTCGTCAAAATTGTAATTCGGTTACTGTATGATGGCAAGTTGGGTAGTTGACTGGAAAGTTACTTGTGCTTTGAGGATGTGTTTAGTGCTTTCTATACCAGAACAGTCTATCAACTGTCATTCTTATGTTGTGATGCAGAAAGGCAAATGGCAGGCCTGAAACTTGTAAATGCCGGGAAGGTTAGATACTCAGCACGACAGATTAATTTCTCAGGTATTTGCCTACAGAGATGGGCCTTTTGTAAGATATCAGTGTTCTTGATACCAAACAAGAATTCAATGAAGATTTACGTCTTGAAAATATTGATTGATAAATATGACAAATAAGTTGTAGATGAATTAAAGAATAAGGCCAAAAATGACCCACAAATTAATTAACTAAGAAAGTTATGGGAAGATTCCTTTACGTATCTTACATAGGCAAAGTGATCATTCAACACAGTCCACACTAAAAACTCGTACACCAAGGAATATACGCAGTCTAGATTCAGTAACTGTAAATAAATATAAGCAGCTTGTTCATTGTGTCTGGAAAATTTCATTGTCACACTGTTCTGTCCTAGAAATCGTTTAGTCACAGGCAAGATATTGCCACCATTCCTTTGAAAACAAAATCTCATCGATGACAGAATGTTAACGTTGTTAGTGTTGTGCTCTGCTCTACTTTCATGTGAGTTGCGACCATGGGAGAATATGTCATGATGTCTGTCCAAAGCGATGTAACATGTTTTGCTTTGCCTTGTTACATATGAGCAATTGGTTGCTTGAGAGTGCTTTTCTCACTGAGGGTATGGAGAACTAGTGCTCCTATGACCAACTATCTCAGATTATAATATTGAAATACTAAGGGCCTCATTATGAGTGTGGCGGTCTTCAGACCGCCACACTCGCGGTAACGGTCAGGACCGCTGTTGTAGCGATCTGACTACCACATTAAAACCCTAGTGCTCAGACTGCCAGGGAACCACCAGCACTGCCAGGATCCATGATCCCGATGGCCTGGCGGTGGCAGAGATCGTAATCCACAAGGGCAGCGCTGCATGCAGTGCTTCCCTGCGTATTACAACCTTGTTCTCCGCCAGCCAAGGCTGGTGGAGAACTGTTGCAATGGGCCACAGGGAGGGGGCCTGCACTGCCCATGCACTTGGCATGGGCAGTGCAGGGTCCTCCTGTCTAGCACCCTCGCAATTTTCACTGTCTGCTCTGCAGGCAGTAAACATTACAAGGGTGCTGGTGCACCCTGCGGGATACAACACTGCTGCCGGCTCGATTACGAGCCAGAGACAATGCTGTAGCCAGTTTCCTGTTAGCCCGGCGGGCGGAAACTGAGGTTTCCGCCCGCTAACATAATGGAAAACTCTTAATAACTCCGCCACAATGGTCGGCTACCCTGTCGCGAGTTTGGCGGATGAGCTGTCCCGTCCGCAAACTCGTAATGAGGGGCTAAATGTTAGCAAACAATATTGAGGATACAAATATCAACTTTACATGCTATTTATGTCAAGTACAAAAATATTGACTAGGAAAATAGATATTAGTCAGAGATATCATATTAAAATCAACAAGTAAATTGAATTAAAAACAATTTATTTCATGTTAAATTAAAAAGTGTGTTAACATTGAAAGTTTACACTAGAAAAATGTATACAAATAATATAAAATACATTCGATTTTATAAATTAAAAACATAGCATAAATACATATACTTTAAAATGAATCTAAAAAAGCACAATAATGTGGAAAAAACTATTTTTACATAAATGTGAATAATCATGTAAAAATATTAATTATAGTTAGAAATAATTAAAACACTAAGGCCCTCATTACAACCCTTGCGGTCGGTGTTAACGCGGCGGTAATACCGCCAACAGGCCAGCGGAAGAAAAAATGGGATCATGACCATGGCAGAAACCGCAAACACAGACAGCCACTTTAACACTCCGACCGCCACGGTGGTAGAAACAAACACCGCGGCGATAACTGCCAACAGACAGGCGGAAGACAATGTACCGCCCACTGTATTACAAGGCACCAATCCGCCAGCTTTTCCGGGGCGGTATCAACGCCATCAAAAGCATGGCGGAAACAGTACACAGAAGGGAAACCACTCACCTCTCAACACCCTACGAGGAACCAGGAAGCCATGGAGCCCGAGTTAAAGGTGCTTCCAATGCTGGTTTACCTCCTCTTCTACCAGGAGCAGCAAAGACGGCGGTGACTACCACAGTGACTACTGCACCTAGCACACAGGGGATGGGGGGAGGAAAAAGAGAGTGACCCACACAAGCACCCTCACCCACAACACCATACACACAAATACATGCAACAACATTACATATACACCCCGTAACCCTCTGGAAGAACACAAGGACAAAAGGAAATGATTGTAACAAGTGTAATCATCGAAAATCCAGATATGGGAACAGGTCTGTAACAGATCATTATATACAAATATGTAAAGCAACTACATAAGTCTGTATAGTGTTCCAATCATTGTCCGTGGACCAGTGGTCCCAAAATGCATGGGCAAAGCCCACACATGATACCTGCCTCTAAATGGAGAGAACACTACTGGGGCATCAGGTCGAAAATAAACAGGCATCTCAGGGGAGAAGGGAGTGGGGTACCTCTGCCGGATGAAGGGACGACGCCACTGCTCCACGAGGGGGCTCCATACCCACAGAATGGTACTGGGGAGTGCAAAGCCACAGTCTCACAAGTCTCTCAAGTGGGTGGGTTGCCCACTGATTGGTCCTGGGGAGAGCAAAGCCACAGTCTCTCAAGTCTCTCAAGTGGGTGGTTTGCCCACTGATTGGTCCTGGGGAGTGCAAAGCCACTGTCTCTCAAGTCTCTCAAGTGGGTGGTTTGCCCACTGATTGGCCCTGGGGAGTGCAAAGCCACAGTCTCTCAGGTATCTCAAGTGGGTGGTTTGCCCACTGATTGGTCCTGGGGAGTGCAAAGCCACAGTCTCTCAAGTGGGTGGTTTGCCCACTGATTGGTCCTGGGGAGTGCAAAGCCACAGTCTCTCTAGTGGATGCTTTTCTCCACTGGTTCTGGAGGGGGCTTTGTGCCCAGTGTGCTTCATCCTGCCAAGGATAGGGTGAGTGGGTGTATCTCTTCACTAGTTCTGGAGGGGGCATGGTGCCCAGAGTGCTTCATCCTGCCAAGGACTGGGTGAGTGGATGCTGTTCTCCACTGGTTCTGGAGGGGGCTTTGTGCCCAGTGTGCTTCATCCTGCCAAGGATAGGGTGAGTGGGTGTATCTCTCCACTAGTTCTGGAGGGGGCATGGTGCCCAGAGTGCTTCATCCTGCCAAGGACTAGGTGAGTGGATGCTGTTCTCCACTGGTTCTGGAGGGGGCTTTGTGCCCAGTGTGCTTCATCCTGCCAAGGATAGGGTGAGTGGATACTGTTCTCCACCTGTTATGGAGGGGGCTTTGTGCCCAGAGTGCTTCATCCTGCCAAGGACTGGGTGAGTGGATGCTCTTCTCCACTGGTTCTAGAGGGGGCTTTGTGCCCAGAGTGCTGCACCTGGGGTGTGGCAGTTCCCATTCCCTCACCTGGGTGTGTGTGCCACAAGATTTCCTGGGAACAGGTAGCATGATACTCCATGGAGGCAGAGACGCACTCCACCCTGCTGCAACTTTACCTGCCAACTGCTGGTACTAACAGTGCTGGTTGTGGTGCCTCATGTAGTCTCTGCAGGATCCAGGACATCTCCTACTGCCTCGGACGACTACCTACTGGGAATGTTGTCCATGTCGGCTGTGGTGGCACTGTCTGTGCACGTCGCAGGTGGCGGTGGTTGCGGCGGTGTCTGTGGCGGAGATGCTGCCGGTGGTGCATGTGTCAGCACTTGTGGAGGGAGACAGCAGGACGTCTCCTGCAGCCTCAGACGGCTGCCCACTGGGGATGATGCTGTGGACTGTTGCTGAGCCAGCAGACGTGCAGGTGGCGATGCAGGTGGCGGTGCAGGTGGCGGTGCAGGTGGCGATACAGGTGGCAGTGGTTGAGGCGGTGCAGGTGGCGGTGGTTGCTGCGGTGGCCACCGCCGTACAGGTTGCTGTTCTCTTTGGCAGAAGGGGTGACACTAGTCCCTCAGCCGGAGGCTCTGTGCCCTGAGCTGACTTCCCTTTAGACTTGTGTCCCTTCCCCACCTTGGAAGTCGCTGCAGGGACTTTGGCACTGTCCCCTTTTGTCTTGGAGGAGGCCTTGCTGGGTGGATGGTGCGGCTTTTCCCTATGGCATGGGGGCCCCTTCTTCACCTTGGTAGGTGGTGGAGTAGGGTGACTCTTGGCCTCGTTAGGTCGCACACTGGCACCCCTGATGGGTGCCACCCGTGAGGTTACTGGACTTGCAGGACCACATTGCTAGAGGATTTGGTGGCTGAGGTGCTGTGCTGGGATCTGGACATCCTGGCCCTTTGGGAAGGACGGGGGGGGAGGTGTAGGGAAGAGGTCAATGTTAGCCAGGAAAAGTTTTTTAGACACACTGGGACGGGAAGATGGAGGGGGTTTGGGAGTGGAGGAAGAGGTTGTGGTTGTAGGAGGTGTACATCTGCTGAGTTTGGGTGAAGGTGCATGGGCTGGAGGCTGTTGTGAGGTGGATGGCTGTGGAGTGGGTGTGTGCCTGCGTTTGTGTACTTTGGGAGGAGGGCTCACAGACACAGTGGGAGAGGACACAGGGGACGTGTGAATGGTAGTAGGGGTGGTGATTGCACGTGAGCGGTGTGTAGTGATGGGCGTGCTGGTGATAGAGGTAGTGGCTGAGGATGTAGTGCATACAGATGTGAGTGGAGACGAGACTGGGAGGGAGGAGGAGGATGTGGAGGGGGGGGACACAGTGGAGGCATTGGATGTTGTCGTGTCTGCATGGGGAGGGTGCTTGTGTGAGTTCCTGTGGGATGTGTGGTGCTTATGTTTGCCATGTCCACTCTTGTGTGTTGATGATTGTGCATGCTGGTCTGATGGTGTGCTTGGGATAGGCTGAGATAGAGGGGATTGGGTCTGGGTAGTGGAAGTTGGAGGGGGGAGGCTGGACACAGGGACAATGGCTGCCATCAGTGCTGAGGCCAGAGCCTGAAATGCTCTCTGTTAGACTGCCACACCAGAATGAATACCCTCCAGGTATGCATGTGTTAGCTGCAAATGCCTCTTGACACCCTGGATGACTTTCAAAATGGTTGATTGCCCAACAGTGAGGGATCTCAGGAGGTCAATAGCCTCCTCACTGAGGACAGCAGGACTGACTGGGGCAGGGCCTGAGGTGCCTGGGGCAAAGGAGATGCCCACCCTCCTGGGTGAGCAGGCACAGGAAACATGATGAGGGGCTGCTGGGAGGGTGGTGCTGGTAGGGTGGGTGGCAGCTGTACCTGTTCATGCGGTGGGCACAGAGGTGCCCACCCCCACAAGGGAGCTCTCATCAGAGGAGGAGTCACTGTCGCTAGTGTCTCCGCCAGTCCCTGTCGTGAAGCTCCCTTCACCCTCCGTCCCACTGGTGCCTTTAGACTCCATAAATTCACCCTCCAGGGCCATGTGGGTTGCAGCTCCCTCCTGTTCCGGTGCCAATGCTCCTCCGCCAGATGATGCTAATGCACACAAGGACAGGGTGACAAAACAAAAAGGGGAGGAAAGACAGAAGAGACACATGGTCAATGCCTGCAACACCACTACCGTTGGCGGACACAACACACAGGGAGCAGCCCTGTGCACTAGCCCATGCACTAACAGTTCAGGGGAAAAGCACATGCCCATCGGGGACTCTGCCTAGACCCATTTGATGCACAGCTGGAACACACACGATCCTGACTAGGTGTAGAGGGCCAATACCACTTTTGGGTTTGGAGTGCCACTGAGCCTGCCAAACAATGGGGGTGATTCTGAGACTAGCGGGCGGCGGAGGCCGCCCGCCAGTCTTCCCCCGACAAAATACCGCTCCGCGGTCGCAAGACCGCTGAGGGTATTTTGAGATTTGCCCTGGCCTGGTGGGCGGCCGCCAAAAGGCCGCCCGCCAGCCCAGGGCAAATCTACCTTCCCACGAGGACGCCGGCTCCGAATGGAGCCGGCGTAGTGGGAAGGTGCGACGGGTGCTGTTGCACCCGTCGCGTATTTCAGTGTCTGCAAAGCAGACACTGAAATACTTTGTGGGGCCCTCTTACGGGGCCCCTGCAGTGCCCATGCCATTGGCATGGGCACTGCAGGGGCCCCCAGGGGCCCCGCGGCACCCCCTACCGCCATCCTGTTCCTGGCAGGAGACCCGCCAGGAACAGGATGGCGGTAGGGGGTGTCAGAATCCCCGCCGCCATGGAGGATTCTCCCGAGCAGCGGAAAGTCGGTGGGAGACCGCCGACTTTCTGTTTCTGACCGCGGCTGAACCGCCGCGGTCAGAATGCTCGACGGAGCACCGCCAGCCTGTTGGCGGTGCTCCCGTGGTCGGTGACCCTGGCGGTCACCGACCGCCAGGGTCAGAATGACCCCCCAATGGATCTACGTTGGAGCATCTGCCCTGGCCTAGTGGAACCCACAGCCCACTTCCCTCACCCACAAACCTCATAAAGCACGCAGAGTCAGCTGTATGAGACTGTACACACCCCCTTGTGAATGCTGTGATGCCCTCAAGTGCCCATCCATCTCAGGATATGCCACCGCCAGGAACCGGTACATCAGGGGGGTCATGGTGCGACGGGCACCCCTTCCACGTTGGGAGGCTATCCCCAGCTGGGCCTCCGCCATCTTCTTGGTCCAGCGGCACAGGTCCTCCCATCTTTTCCAGCAGTGGGTGCTCTGTCTATGGTAGACCTTCAGGGTCTGCACTTCCTTGGCGATGGCACGCCAAATACCCTTCTTCTGGTGGGCGCTGACCTAGAGGAAAAGTGAAGTAAGAATGGATGTTACTCCCCTGTCCGGTTCTTCTAACTCATTGGACACAAACCTCCCACCCTGGCCCAGAAAAATATACACTTACCATCCTCACATTCTGGCCTCTGCCCCCGTATCTTCCATCCACGCCACTCCATACATTCATGTGCCACTCATCATGCTCACAGTGTACTCACCGTAGAGTAGCGTGTACTGGGGGAGGACCCCATCTACCAGCTTGTCCAACTCCGCCCCGGTGAAGGCAGGGGCCCTTTCCCCAGACACTGTAGCCATTGTTGCTTCCAGACTGAGATCACAGCAGCACTTGCAGTGTAGGTCCTCTCCAGTTGGAGGTCAGGTATCAAGTGAGTGAACAGATAGAAAATGGCGGTAACGTCTGTGGCGGTGCGTACCATCACCGCCGGCGTACATTGTCATTGGCTCCTGGAACCCATAGGGCCCAATGATAACAAATGCTGATTTGCGTTGCGGTCTTCGACCGCCTACCGTGACGCTGAACAATGCCAGCGCAGTTACCTCATTACAGATCAGGCAGCAGTCATTTCAGGGAGGCACATGGCAGGGCAACTAACTGTGTCACAGCACTTTTGGGCAGGAATACGGACAGATAGCACCACACACAGATTACATCACGATTGTTCTAAACACCCTTGTGAAACATATGTGGTGTTTGACCCTCTGCTCAACCTTCTCCTCCATAGGGCACTTCCGCTGGGGCAGGTGATGAGATGGCGTTATCCTCCAGTATACAGACCTCTTGTGGACCTGTTGACAATGGGAGACAGACACATCATTATTACCTACATACTTGATCGTGCCACAATCAATGAACTGTGTGCCCAGTTGGAGCCAGACCTGATGTCAGCTATCCGCCATCCCACAGGAATCCCCCCTCTAGTGCAGGTCCTGTCAGTACTCCATTTCCTGGCCAGTGGTTCCTTTCAAACAACAGTGGCCATGGCATCAGGGATGTCACAGCCAATGTTCTCTAACGTGTTCTCCAGAGTGTTGTCTGCCCTGTTGAAACACATGCGCAGCTACATCGTTTTCCCTCAGGTGGAGGATTTGCCCACAGTGAAAGGTGACTTCTATGCCCTGGGACATATCCCCAACATCATTGGTGCCATTGATGGTACACATGTGGCATTTGTCCCCCCCGCAGGAATGAACAGGTGTACAGAAACCGCAACAGCTACCATTTTATGAATGTGCAGATGGTGTGTTTGGCATTCCAGTACATCTCCCATGTGAATGCAAAGTATCCTGGCTCAGTGCATGACGCTTACATTTTGAGGAACATCAGCATCCCTTATGCGATGGGGAAACTCCAGAGGCACCATGTGTGGCTAATAGGTGAGCCCAAGGTCCCAACACAGTTGACATAGGTGTCTGGGTATGGGAGAGTCCCTAAGGGTTGGAGGATTTCTAACAGTTGTCCCTCGATATTTGCAGGTGACTCTGGTTACCCCAACCTGTCATGGCTACTGACCCCAGTGAGGAATCCCAGGACAATGGCAGAGGAACGCTACATTGAGGCACATGGGCGAACTAGGAGGGTAATAGAGTGCACCTTTGGCCTCCTAAAGGCCAGATTCCGGTGCCTCCATCTGACAGGTGGCTCTCTATACTACTCACCGAAAAAGGTGTGCCAGACAATCGTGGCATGCTGTATGTTGCACAACCTGGCTTTGCGATGCCAGGCGCTTTTTCTGCAGGAGGATGGGCCTAATGTTGGTCTTGTGGCAGCTCTGGAGCCTGTGGACAGTGAAGAAGAGGAGGCAGAAGAAGAAGATATAGTCAACCGAAACAACATCATCATGCAATACTTCCAGTGAGACACAGGTAAGAGACTGGCACTGCTCCTCTCATATCATACTACTGTTGGACATTGCCTGAATCTGCCTTTTTACCTCTGTGTATGTACCCTGACATGTCACTTTGGCTTTCCATTTCACAGATCTGGGTCACACTTTCTGCCTTCTGCTATGTTTATTGATGCCCAACAACTGTCGCACATTGGTATGTGAACATGAACATTGACATTGCTATATTTCTGAGCGGTTGCAATTACACATTTGTGAAAGTACAGACTGACTCCAGATTTATTTTGATTTAAGGGTCTTTATTTCTGTGCTAATAAGTGGAGGGGGCTGTGCAATGGGGTGGGGTGATGGTGGAGGAATGTCCATGGTAGAGTCCTGTTTCTTGGTATCACAGGTGCATTGTCCAAGGGGGCATAGGAAGTGGAGTAATGGCAGTTCAAAGTTGTCAGGGTGACAAAGTGGGACAAAAGGGTGACAATCAGGAGAGTGTTATTTCCTGGCGGGGGTCTTGGCAATGTTCTCTGTCTTGTTCCTGAATCTCAGGGACTGTTTAAGGGCTGGTTCTCCTTCTGCAGGGGGTGAGGTGCTGATGGCCTGTTGGTCCTGTGGCGGGACCTCCTGTCCACTAGCACCGGCGGAGGTGGAGGGCTGTTCATTGTTCAGGCTAGTGTCAGGGGACCGTTTGTGTGCCACTGTGTCCCTCATGGTGTTGGCCATGTCTGCCAGCACCCCTGCAATGGTGACCAGGGTGGTGTTGATGGACTTCAAGTCCTCCCTGATCCCCAGGTAGTGTTCCTCCTGCAGCCTCTGGGTCTCCTGAAACTTGGCCATTATTGTGCCCATGGTCTCCTGGGAATGATGGTATGCTCCCATGATGTCGGAGAGTGCCTCGTGGAGAGTGGGTTCCCTGGCCCTGTCCTCCCGCTGTCACATAGCAGTCCTCCCAGTTTCCCTGTTATCCTGTGCCTCTGTCCCCTGAACCGTGTGCCCACTGCCACTGACCCCAGGTCCCTGATTGTCTTGGGTTGGTGGGTTTGCCTGGGGTCCCTGTCGTGGTGGACACACTGCTGATTGACGTGTCCTGGGGACAGAGGGATGGGCCCGCTGGGTGGGTGCTGTGGTGGTGTTTCTTGAGGGGGAGGTTCAGTGTTGGTTTGTGACTGTGGCAGGGGAACCGATTGTCCAGAGGTCCCTGATGGGCCGGGCTGGTCATCTTGATCTAGGCGTGCAGAGCTGCTGTCATCACTGTGGGCCTTTTCTGTGGGGGGACTGGATATGTCTGGCACCTCCTGTCCGGTGACATTGGGAATGGGTTCTGTTGGGGTGTAGATGCATAGTTATTGTATTAGTGTGTGCCATCCTGTGCAATGGGTGAGTTACCCTCTACTCCTGTGCTTGCATTAATGTGTTTGCCCTTGTGTGATTAGTGATTTTAGGGTCTGGGTGGGTATCTGTACTGGACATGCTTTGGTGATGGGGGTCTATGCATAGGTGTTGCATGCAGGGCTTGGTATTGGGAAGTGGTGGGTTGTGATGGTGGGGCATATGTGAGGTTTTGGAGTGATAGGGGTGAGGGTGAGGGTGGGGGTGTGTGATGGCATGCAGGTGGGGTGGGGGATGTAGTAGTAAAGGTTTGCCTTACCAGAGTGCAGTCCTGCTGCTACTCCTCGAAGGCCCTCAGGATGCATGATTGCCAAGACTTGCTCTTCCCACGTTGTTAGTTGTGGGGGAGGAGGTGGGGGTCCACCACCAGTCCTCTGTACAGCTACCTGGTGTCTGGATACCACCGAACGCACCTTCCCCCGTAGGTCATTCCACCTCTTCCTGATGTCATCCTGTGTTCTCGGGTGCTGTCCCACTGCGTTGACCCTGTCGGCGATTCTCCGCCATAGCTACATCTTCCTAGCAATGGAGGTCTGCTGCACCTGTGATCCGAAAAGCTGTGGCTCTACCTGGATGATTTCTTCCACCATGACCCTGAGCTCCTCCTCAGAGAACCTGGGGTGTCTTTGAGGTGCCATAATGTGGTGCTTGTGATGTGTGAGGTGCTGTTTGTTGTGCTGTGTAATGGGTTGTGTTGGTGTATGTTCTTTGAGGTGGGTGTGTGTTGTATGAGTGATGGTGTGTTGTGCCTGTGGATGCTGGAGTTGTGTTTGCTATTCTCTCTCTGCTTTTTGAAACAATGTTGTTGTAAGGGGTTGTGGGTAATGTGGGTGTGTGTTTTATAGTGGTGTGAGTGTGTGGGTGTGGTGTGTGTATGTGTATCAGGTGTGTGTATTTTGAATTGTCCAATGTGGTTGTGTTTTGTAAATGTGTGTGTAGTTTGAGCGCGGCGGTGTGTACTGCCAATGGATTACCGCAGTTGAAAGACCGCTGTGTTGATTTGTGGGTCGTGATAGTGTGGGCGTATTCCTGTTGGCGTGACAATGTAGGTTTTGCTATCACCAGTTTATCACTGACCTTTGGTGTGGTGGTCTTGTGTGGGTGTCTGTATTGTGGCGGATTACGAGATGTGGGTCGTAATACCTGTAGCGGATTTCCACCATGGCCACTGTGTGTTGGTGGCCTTCAGCACGGCGGTAAGCGGGTTTTACCACTAGGGTTGTAATGAGGGCCTAAGTGGCTCATTACGAGTTTGGTGATCTCAACTCAGAACTGCCAAATTCGCCGGGAGCCCACCATGGCAATGGTGCACGCCCTGCCCTATTACAAGGTTTCCGCCAGCCTGACCTGGCAGACCTGTGGAAACCTTGGAATAGACAGTTCCCACCAGTCAAACCAGTCAAAGGAGCTGAGCACTACCTTGTAGCATTCCGAGGGTGCTGGGCAGGGGGCTACCTGCACTGCCCATGCCATGGGAGTGGGCAGTGCAGGGCCCCCCTGTGGCCCCCTGGTCTTGTACTCCGCCAGCCTCTTCATGGTGGGGAAACCACTATGGAAAGGCTGGTGGAGAACAAGGTTGTAATCAGCAGGGTGGTAATGAGTTCTGCACCACCCTTGCTGATTACAACCAAGACCACCGTCACCCCGTCAGATCATGGATCCTGTTGGAGACACCGGTCAGTTGGCAGTCTGACCGCCAAACTTGTAATGTGACCGTTGGACCACCACAACCGCGGCTGTATGACCACCACTGCGAGGCTAGTGGACTTGTGACCACCAGCCTCCTAATGAGGCCCTAAATATTAAAAGTTATGCAAAATAACCATATACAATAATAATAAAGTTTCCATAAATTTAAGAAAAATAAGGATACTGCTTTCACGGTTTACTCGTCGCTTACGGTTTTGGCCAACTGGAACCAAAGGATGATCTCAATTCTTGTAGGTCCTGCTCTGGCCAAGGTAAGGGCGTCCGTTTCTGATAGCCAGGGTGCTGCTGACAATGGTATGTCAAAAGGCAGTCCGTGCCCTCCAGAAGGAGTCCCAGAGGAAAAACACCAAAGGGAAAAAACCTCTGTGACTGGAACTCCCTGGAAAGAAGAAAAAACACAAGAAAAAATGTCAGACTTCCAATCAAGAAAATAACTAGAAGGAAACTGGAACAAGCAAGGGAAACAGGCTGAAATCAGAAGAAAAACAACTGGAGCGTGATCACCACCAAAGGAAGTTTTGCAGCAAAAGGAGAGCAAAAATCCAACTCCTTAAATACCCCTAAACAGGAAGTGACATACAGGAAAAGCAAAGTTGCCATGTTGGATAGGGAAAAGACTATAGAAGGAAACAGATGAGGACACCATTTTAGAAAGGGAACGTAATGCATGCAGGTAAGGAGATAGAAAGAAAGGCATGCTGGGAGAAAGAATATGGCCCTTACTTGGAAAAAAGGAAAGAAGATAAGAAGTAAGAAAAAAGAAAGAGGAAACAAGACAGAGGAAAAGAATTCCAAAAAGAAAGCCAGTCATCAGGTTAGTGAGGGGTGGAGGAACCCACTCCTAAATCCGAGGGCGCACCGTGCCCCAAACTCACCGAGGCCTGATGCCCAATCTAGGGCCTCGGGCGACATTAGGCCAAAAAAAGGGACTGCAGCAAGCCCCGGGGCTGGGAAAATGGACTCTGGCCCAACCACGTCCAGAGCCAGCTTTTCCGCCCGGGGCGGTGGCGGCCCTGTGGCGCAACAACTCCAAAAAATAAAATGTGTGCTAAAAAATGTATACTATATTAACTATTAAAATTAAATCACAAAAAATCTGTTAGGAATAAAACAAATAAAAGTATCTATTACAAAAGTAAAACAAATATAAAATAATTAAACTTTGAAGGAGTAAACAACACTTTTCCAATTTCAAACTAAGCAACGGTAGGAAAAGTATTGAACTTTGGAGGGATCAGATACACTATCCTTACTCCAATCTGAGCAACAGTAGCGTAAGTATTGGACTTTGAATAGGTCAAATGTATTAATCCAACAGCAACCTGAGAAACAGTATGGGAGGTGCTGGATTTTGGAGGGGCCACATTTTCTATTCCCACTCCAACCTGAGCAACAGTTAAGAAAGTATAGAATTTTGAGGAACCAGATTTGCTATTCTCATACCAACCTGAGCAACATTAAGGAAAGTGTTGAACTTTGAGGGCATAAGATTTGCTACTCCCACTCCAGCCTGAAAAATAGTAGGGGAGACGTTGGACATTGAAGGATCATTCTTACTATTCCCATTCTAACTCGAGCAACAGTATGGGGAAAGTATTCGATTTTAGAGGGGTCAGATTTACAATTCCCACTTCAATTCAAGCCACAGTAGAGATTGTGTTAAACAATGGAGAGATCAGATTTACTATTCCCACTCAACCGGATCAACAGTATGCAAAGTGTTAGACTTTGGAGAGTTTAGATCTACTATTCCTAATGCAACATAATTAGTAGTGGGGAAAGTGTTTGACTTTGGGACGGTCAGCTTTACTATTCTCTCTCATAACTTAAATCAAAACCTAACGGCTTCATTACGAGTTTGGAGGTTGGAAAACTCCCACCCCCAAAGCCGCAGGGAGGAGGCAGCGGTTACACTGACTGCTTCCCCCAGGAGTATTACGATGTTCCTGCGATGCTGACCAGCAGGAACATCGATGCTCACACCAGTCAGACCAGTGCAACAGTGCTGCGATATTGGGAGGGAGCCGAGCCCAATACCATAGCACACCAGCACTCTCGGAATGCACATTGTCTGCAAAGCAGACAGTGCACATTATGAGGGTGCTGGGCAGGGGGACACCTGCACTGTCCATGCCATGGAGTCCCCACCATAAAAATGCTTGCAGAAAGAGTTGTGATCAGCACAGCAGTTCTGAGCTCAGCACTACCATTGCTGACCACAAATCCTACCACCGTCAGCCCATCAAGAACCTTGTTCCCAGCAGTGATGGCAGTCCCCTGGCGGTCTGACCGAAATGGTCGAAATGTGGCAGTCAGACAGCCTAGAGTCTGTCGGTCCAACCGTCTCTGCGAAAGTAGCCCTACTTGGACCGCCATACTCGTAATGAGGCCCCAGACATGAAGAAAAATAGATCAAATCAACAAATATATTTAGGAAATATTTTAACATTACATAATTATATATGATAATAAACATAGTTAGAAAATATTACATTAAAGCTAAGATTAAAATATTAGAAATTATATATATACATATATATATATATGATAGTTCACAAATAAATTCTCACTGAAAACAACAAAGATTCACTCACAGAAACAAAGGTTTAAGTAACGTTATAATTAGGTGACAATTTCTGTGACAGCATAAACTTTTAAATTTACAAAACCACTAAAATTCACCAGTTATGGCTATTTCTGGTAACTATGGACCTCATTACGAGTTTGAAGGTCAAATCACCGAACCGCCATAGTGGTGGTCGCCAAAAGATCACCATATTGGTGGTCTTACAGATTGCTGTATTATGAGTTACAGAGGCAGGACCACCAAAAGCCAGCCAAAAATGTCAGACTACCAGTACTGTTGAGGGTGGGAAATAGGCGGTCCAACCACCAGCAGCAACAGCCTGTTGACCAATCACCGACGGTATTACAGGTCAAAAGTCACAGTGGCAACCAGCCATGAAGGTCTGCCCATGGTGGTCCGTACCACTGTGGTTCCTGACCACCAAAGTAATACACAACACCACATTGGATGGATTTGAAAACAACACAGCTGAGACACATTGCCACATTTGACACACCTGCAAAGCACACTACAAAACACACCCCTTCACACACCACAATTCTTTGCATCTCAGACACCACAAACTGAAGTCATCCCATCCAAAAAATACTAAACTGCAGAATAGGCACCCTTCCAACTTTCCCTAAGCACACATCCCACAGCCTCAACATGCATCTATTTCCAACCACACCCATTTTCCCTTCCCAAATTCATAGGCTGACCGCCACCTGTTAACCTGCTCCTTATTTTTTATCCACCATGTCACCCCAGAAATATCCCTGTTTCATTGATGATGAGTTAAGAGTAGAGCCACATTCATTTGGAGCACAAGCCAAAACACTACTATCGCAGAAAAATAGAAATGTGGCAAAGGATAGTCGGCAGAGTGAATTCTGTAGGCCCCACCCCACGCACTAAGGATGACATCAGGAAGTGGTGACACAAACTCATGGCAAAGGTTTGTTCCATGGCATCCAGGCACCAGCTGCAGGTCCAGAAGACTGGTGGTGCCCCCCCCTTACAACTCACATCCTGGGAAAAGAAGGTCCTGGCCATCCTGCATCCTGAGGGCTTGCCAGTGATACCTGTGGGAGTGTAGTCTGGTAAGTCACAACACAAAAATATCTCACGAAAATGTAGTGTCATGCATGCTCACTGCTCACCTTTTGCCACTTTACTGTCACCCCATTCAACAGTCCACCTGTACATAGACCCGGGTCTGGGATCTCACATGTGAAGTAAACTCACCAGGGGGAACAGTATCTGTGTATAGTGTGTGTAGTACAGGGATCGCCAGCACTACAATTCCCAGCAGGCACTGTTCTACAATTACAAAAACATCAACAGTGTATCCTTCTCTAAATTGAATTGTTTGTCAACTCCCCATTAAAATGTACCCTCCTGAGAGGATGACCTTTGTATAGTGTGTGTGTAGTACAGGCACTGTCATGACTACAACTCCCAGCAGTCACTGTTATTGTCACTCCACTCAGCCAGCCCAGTGTCCTCTGCACCAAAGACCCTTGTCACACAACTCCCTATTGAAGTGTACTCACCTGGGTGGATAACATCTGTATACTGTGTGTAGTATAGGGACTGACAGGACTGCTAATGCAGGGAGGCTCTATCACTGTTACTCCACTCAGTCAGCCCACTGTTCTCTGCTCAAATGAGCCTTGTCCCTGAACTCACCTTTGAAGTATACTTACCTGGGAGGGTTGCAGTTGTATACTGTGTGTAGTACAGGGACTGACAGGACTGCTAAGGCAAGGAGGCTCTGTCATTGTCACTCCACTCAGCCAGTCCAGTGACCACTGCAACAATGACCTCTGTGTCACAATCCTCAGTTGAAGTCTACTCACCTGGGTTGATAACATATGTATAATGTGTATAGTACAGGGAATGACAGGACTGCTTAAGCTAGGAGGCTCTGTTACTCCACTCAGTCCGCCCACTGGCTTCTGCTCAAAGGAGCCTTGTCCCTGAACTCACTGTTGAACTGTACTCAACTGGGAGGATAACAGTTGTATACTGTGTGTAGTACAGGGACTGACAGTACTGCCAAGGACAGGAGTCCATGTCGCTGTCACTCCACTCAGCCAGCCCACTGCTCAAATGAGGCTTGACCATGAACTCACCATTGAGGTGTACTCAAGTAGAAGCAAGACATTTGTATAGTGTGTATAGTACAGGCACTGACAGGACTGCTAAGGCCAGGAGGCACTGGCACTGTCACTACAAACACCAGAACAGTGTCCTCTTCTCTGAAGTCCACAATACTTTTAAATCTCATATGATGTGCAATCACTGGGGGAGTAGGCATCTGTCAGGTATTGTGGAGCAGTGAGAGTGACAGGACTGCAACTCACAACATGTACTGTTCCCTTACCTCTAAACAACAAAACAGTATTTGCCCCCAAAATATACCTATGTACTAAATCATCATTGAGGTGTGCTCCCCTGGGAGGAAGCCTTAAGTATAGTGTGTGTGATACAGGAAGTAAAAAATACAACAAGTGCATGACGTACAGGGAGTGAAATGATTGCTAAGGCCAGGAGACTCTGGGGGTCATTCTGACCCCGGCGGTCCTTGACCGCCGGGGCCAGGGTCGGCGGGAGCACCGCCAACAGGCTGGCGGTGCCCCGCAGGGCATTCTGACCGTGGCGGTTTGGCCGCGGTCAGAAGAGGAAAACCGGCGGTCTCCCGCCGGTTTTCCGCTGCCCTGCTGAATCCTCCATGGCGGCGCAGCTTGCTGCGCCGCCATGGGGATTCAGACACCCCATACCGCCATCCTGTTCCTGGCGGTTCGCCCGCCAGGAACAGGATGGCGGTATGGGGTATCGTGGGGCCCCTGGGGGCCCCGCAGTGCCCATGCCAATGGCATGGCACTGCAGGGGCCCCCGTAAGAGGGCCCCACAAAGAATTTCAGTGTCTGCTGTGCAGACACTGAAATTCGCGACGGGTGCAACTGCACCCGTCGCACCTTCCCACTCCGCCGGCTCCATTCGGAGCCGGCTTTCTCGTGGGAAGGGGTTTCCCGCTGGGCTGGCGGGCGGCCTCCTGGCGGTCGCCCGCCAGCCCAGCGGGAAACACAGAATAACCGCAGCGGTCTTCTGACCGCGGTGCGGTATTCTGGAGGGGGGAACTCTGGCTGGCGGCCTCTGCCGCCCGCCAGAGTTAGAATGACCCCCTCTGTCTCTCTAACTCCAAAAACAAGCCCAGTGTGCATCTGTTCAAATATCCTTGTTTGCTAACTCGTAATAGAAGTGAACTCACCTCGGAGGTTGACTTATGTATACTGTGTGTACTACATGGAGTAACATTACTGTAAATTTCAGGAGGGTCAGTACCTGTAACTCCAGTCACCAGGCCAATGTCCCTATGCCACAATGCATCTGTCGGTTAACTCACAAATGAAGTTTACTCACCTGGGAGGGACCAAGATATAGATCATGGTACACTCTGTGATGTGGCTAGCCACCTATATCCATCTTGAGCAGCTAAGCCAAGATGAAAATATTGGGGACAGGAGGGTCAGATCAACCTGTGTGAAAAAAAACACAAGTACCAAAGGTTTCAAGTTCTATCACCTGAATGCTGTTGGCAGCAGACACATTCACATTGAAATGACCACATGATAACTCCAATCACATTTAAAACAAAGTGCTGGGTCTGCCTGCATAATAGTAAACTAGGCCTTAAAGGGATCAAAGACACATCCTGCCCAGCCACTGGTTTGCCTGCACTGGTGGCATGATGTAAGTCTATGCCCATCCTTTCAAGTGCAAATGAATTCATATATCCTACAACTGGTTGGCTGAAATAGAATTGGTATGTTTCACAAATGTTAGGTCACTACAATTTATACCATGTGTACTTGACACATATGGGAAACCTGCTAATCCAATGTGTACACAGCCTTTGCTAAATGTTGCTGTCAACTCTTGGAGGTAGATGTCAACAAACCACCTGTAACATTGTGTCTCTCACATCAACAGGTCGAGCTGCGACTGGGGGCACAGAGACGACTGAAGAGACTACCACTACCCCAGGGATGAAACCCTGTGAGGACAACACTCCTGGACATCTAGACATTGAGGACAGTTCTGGCCCATCAGGGCAACCTGGTCAGACAACACCAGTGAGCCTCACTGTTGCCACATCGACTCTTCCCAGCCCAGTTGCATCAACATCGCAGGCAGCCATTCGCCCCCCAACCTGTATCCCTAGGACAGTGACAACAATCTCCTGCCCCCAGTCCAGGATCCTGGGTCACAGCAGTATACCTCTGACAATGAAGAACCTGGAACCAGTAGTAGGGGGCAATTTGTGGCAAGGGTGCAGGCATGTGGGGGTAGGGTACAAAGGAAGGATGTTGTGGGCCAGCAGCATAAGACCACTGGGGATGGTCCTGGCCAGGACACCATCAGCCAAGTCTTGGAAGCCTTTCAAGAATCGCAAGGCATGATGGGCTAGGTACTTATCAATCTCAGGAAAATGAAGCAGCTGCAGAGGTACTTCCATCATGCGTCACTGGAAAAGTGGAAGGCCGCCAATACCCTCCTGGCCTCCCTATCAGGGGTGTTTATTGGGACCTAAGCCATACACTGATCATGGACCATGAGCAACACCCCTTCCTTTGGCCAAGTAACACCTGTCTCTTCAACACCAGAGGCAGTCACTGGAAGGGAGGCCTTGTCAGGGGAAGGACTGGCCTCAGACACCCCTGCCTCTGTAGCAGCAAAACCCACCCAACAAGCAGGGACGTCCAGCCAAGAATCTAGGAGCATCCGATGGCAAGACACCAACCACTGCCAGCAAGTGACCTCTTCATGAAGTAAATCCTTTATGTGCCACATATTCACTCTGTTGACTGTTCTTCAACCACCTTCCATTTCCATGGTGGTAGGACACTGGACTTTAGAATTCAAATGTTGTAGAATCTAATACAATGATTACATCCACCATAACTGGTCCCTTCACCTTACTTTTGTGTTGCATTGCATATTTATTTCCTGCACCAATGTCAATAAACTAACCTATCAGAAAATCATTGCCTACTTGCTTCTCTTCTACATTTGGAAATTTTGAGATGTAAGCCCATGTGATGCACATGAGAAAGACACAAGATAGTAATGGAAAAAGGGATATGTCACAGATAGTGCCACACTGAGAATTACTAGCAACAGACTTATAGAAGTGTCTGGTCACACCAAACATTTTATTGCACTATACAGTATGTAGGCTGTCAAAATGTCTGGACTGTCATAGCCAAGAATTGGTAAATCATAGTGAGTCAGGCTATATATGGAAAGATGCAGTCCCCCAGACCACAGAAGAAAGGGCTTTGCTGAACCTCATCCCATAGAATAGGCTAACAGAATTGTGGGTGTTGTCACCATTTTGAGCCTCATAACATACCAGAACCAGGTCTGCCAACATAACATAAGCCACAACACAGACAGAGGAAGTTCAACAGTCCCTCATCATAGGTCCATCTCACTATAATGCCCAAGCATCTGGTGGTATGACACAAACCTATGTCAGTGTTGTGCCACAGGCATTGTGGCCTGCAAAGATGAAACACATCTACAGCTACACACAGGTCGTACAAGTTCATTTGTCTACACAATGTGAAGGGAGAATACATGGATTTCACTTGATGACAACAAATGTCAACACCATATGATCACACACGTGAGACAATTGGCCCAACACACCACGTCAAACCTGTGTATTGTGCACTTCAGAGTTCCACCCACCCACTGTGCAAGCAGGTTTGGCACAGGACTAAATCTGTGACCAACATTATCTGGATTAATCCATGTCCACTTCCTATGTCAGAACAGCATCAGACACCTGCCAATGTCACAACTCTGAAATGCTCACAAGAGGATGTCAGGGTGACGGTACCTGGATAAAACCAACACAAGGGCTTTTGGTTAAAAATTCATACTTATAACCAAAAGCTGATTTCAGACATCAGTTGATACACTTACATTGCAATGAGACTTACACAAACCCAGCAGATAATTAAGGTAGTCAAATGTTTACTTCTGACTTAGCAAGTAACCCTTGTCTGTCTACCGCAAAGCATGAGATCCCCTATCCATTGGAAAAACACCTTACTCCACACATCCTGACAACTATAGTTCATCATACAGTCACAGTAATCACATCACTTTACATACTTACACTAAAGTAAAATAGTAATTGATGTGATCTGCCGCAAGTCTTCACCTTCCTCTTCATCACTGTCATCCTCACTTGTCGTTTCAGGATTCTCACCTAGTGGCACTGCTAGCTCCCCCTTATCTGGAATGTATGGGATATCCCTCCACAGGGCAATGTTGAGGAGCAAGCAGCAGGCCACAATGATTTTACAAACTTTTTTGGGTGAGTAGATGAGGGCCCCACCAGTCTTGTCTTGTCACCTAAATCTTTAGGAGGCCAAAAGTCCACTCCATGACACACCATGTTCTTTCATGGACATCCTTGAAGTGTATTTCCCCTGGCGTAGTTGGATTCCTCACCGGCGTCAACAACCATGGACGGTTTGGGTATGCAGAGTCCCCACTGATGGAATGGGACATATGTGCCACTATGAGTCCCTCTCATCTGATTTGTTGTAGCAGACATTGCACACACACAAACAGAATAGATGTGACTTACCAACCAGCCAGGCCCTCTCTCGGTACAGTCGTGACATCGGGATTGGACTGTTCCGCATAATGAAGGCATCATGGACTATACCCGGAACACGTACACAGATGTGTGAAATGTAGAGATCCCCTATACAAACAACTTTGACACTGATGGAATGTAAGTTCTTTCTGTTACAGTTGGTCATTGCCATGCAGTGGGTCCAAGGCAACATGTGTGCCATCAATGGCTCCCACCACATGTGAGATGTGTGCTAAACCCTAGAAGTCAACATTCATATGGGCGAAATCCTCACGTTGTGGAAACCGTAAATACCTGTCTCAGTGTTTCAACATTGCTGAGAGTACATCCTCCAAAACTAGACTGAACATGAGCTGGGACATCCCAGCAGATAGGCCATTGTATTTTGGAAGGACCCTGTGGCCAGGAAGTGCAACACACTGCATGACTTGTGAAATGGGTGGTATGCTTGTTGGATGACAAATGGCATTCATCAGATCTGACTCTAACTGATGACATAGGTCCACAATGGTTTGCCTATTCAGACAGCAAACCTGGATGATGTGGTGCTCTTCCATGGTCTGAAGGACTAACAGTGGACAATAGACAGGAGGTTGTTACATCCTTCCTATGTATAACAAGAAATGAGTCTTACCGTTATCCAATGTGTCCCTTCCAATATAAAGGATGCATGTCAATGATAATATTTAACAAGCTGTGTAGGTAGGTGTTCATATGATACACAGTACACATCACAACTGATAATCACACAGAACTCACATTTTACCCCCTTACTTTCCAACACATTTGTCCACATCATGTATCCGGTTATGAAAATTGTGTTCAGAAAAAATGTCACTCGGAGTGTGACTTGATGACTCAAGTTTATAAATTACCTTTGTTGGGGGCTGTGCCTCAAAGCAAACTTGAATATGTGCCCAGCAATGTACAACCACATGTTTGAGTAGGAGGACCTTCATGGCAGGAAAAGGCAAGCACTCATTACTCCAAATAAAGACATTTTTGGGAGGTGTGGACCCATAATTCAGAGCCATATAACACATTTCTGGCCACTAAAATGGCGAATGGCTGACCTACTCCACTGGACAATAGGAACCATCCGCGACCGCTGTGGAAGTCGTCATGGTTGCAACTGCAGCAGACACATCCACAGGCTGACGTTATTGGCAGTTGCAGTCACAGACCAATGGATGTGTCCGCCGATAGTGATGGCCGCGTACATGGCAGACATGACTGTCCTGTTCTGCAAAATCCTTCACTTGACTCCTGAAACTGCTGCCAGCAAGACCTCCAATACCTGAGCTGCTGCGCATCACCTCTGGGAGAAATCATGCCACTTGCAGCAGGTGATAGGACCCCAACCTTCTCACCAGAGGAGTTGGCGAAGATGGTGTCTGAGGTCCTACCGCTGTATGGACAGCTCTATGGTGCATCATAGGAGCAGGTAAGTTGCTCATGTGCACATATTATCTCTGAACTTAACCATATATTCCCTCCTCACAGGCTAGATTGTGCCCATGTGTGCCAGAATGTCAACTCAAGGCCATGTAGGTGCAGTCAGTTTGGCATCAATGGGAGAGTCAATGGCATGTATTTGTGTTCAGTGCCAGATGTTGAGTTCTAATACACTGTGGTGTGTGTGCAGTGAGTGTTCCCTGATCCACCTTGTGTTAGATGCACATGACTAGTTGAGGTGACATTACAACCATCCCCAGACATTTCTTACCTCATGGATGTTGTCAGTGTAAGGCAACATGTATTTGTATGACAGCATGATCTGTATATGCATGTTGTATGTGTCAGTTGTGTGTGAAGTGAGCAATGTGTATGTTGCCACAGAGATTCCAACCATCATCTGCCTGTTAAACTGTTTCTTGAAAGGCATATCCTGACTCACTCTGCCCTTCAGGTTGCAACACACACCATGACCTTTATTATGACATTGGCGGTAAATCCCACTTACTGCCTTCCTGACTGCCGCCAACTTACCACCACAGCTGCCGATGTTCGTTCACCATATTATGACACACATACACCAATCCGTCACTATTCAGCCACAGACACAATTCCGCCACACCAAAGGTCAGTGATAAACTGGTGGTATCAAAACCCACACCGTTATGCCAACAGAACAACGCCCACCACATTATGACCCACGAATCACCACGGCTGACATTCAATGGCAATAAACCATTGGCTTTACATACCACTGTGCTCAAAATACACACATACATACAAAACAACACTACATTGGTCAATTTAAATAACACAGACCTGACATCCATACACACACCACACCCACACCACTATAAAACTCACACCGAGATTACCCACAACCCTTTACGACTAAAAACCATTGGCACGGCCAGACACCAAGACCACAGACAAAACCAGAGCCACACACTATGTACCCCTATACACGACTCATGCACTCCACATCACACACCCCAACACTTCACCCTACACACCTCACACAACACCAATGGCACCACAAAGACACCCCCAATTCACAGAGGAGGAGCTAAGGGTCATGGTGGAGGAAATCATCAGGGTAGAGCCACAGCTATTTGGAGCACAGGTGCAGCAGATATCGATAGCTAGGAAGATGGAGCTATGGCAGAGAATCGTGGACAGTGTCAACACCTTGGGACAGCACCCAAGAACTAGGGTAACATCAGCAAGAGGTGGAATGACCTACGGGGGAAGGTACGTTCCATTGCAGCAAGACACCAACTCGCTGTACAGAGGACTGGCGGTGGACCCTCACCTCCTCCCCCACAACTACCAGCTTGGGACGAGCAAGTCTTGGCAATCATGTATCCTGAGGGCCTGGCTGGAGTAGGAGGCGGACTGGAATCTGGTAAGTCAACTCCATACTACTACCTCCACCTGCATGCCACCTGTACCCCCCACCCTCACCCTCACTCCCATCACTCCACTACTTCCCACACACCCCACCATCACATCTCACTTATTGAAATGCCAAGCCCTGCATGCCATACCAATGCATGGACACCACTCACAGACCTGCGTGGACACCTAACACTAAAGTATGCACACTAGAGAGAATCAGCTATCCCCCCCATATACCAACTTACACAAGTAAAAGCTGCCATGGCAAATAAAAACAAAGAAGGCAAGCCAAGGATGCACAATATGTCAGACACATAATAACACAGCATTTACATCCCCACAGGTACCCCAGCCAATGTCAATGTAGAGGAGGTGCCAGCAATATCCAGTCCCCTAACAGAAGAGGCCCACAGTGATGACAGCAACTCTGGTCTTCAGGATCTGGATGACCAACCTGGCCCATCGGGGACCTCTGGACAGATGATTACCCAGGCCCAGTCACACACCACCACAGAGCCTCTCCCATCAGGAAACACCACCACAGCACCTACCCAGCATACTCACACCTCTGTCCCCACGACACATCAATCAGCAGTGTGTCCACCGCTACAGGGACCCCAGGCCACACATCATACCCAAGACAATCAGGGACCTGGTGTCAGTGGCATTGGGCACACGGTTCAGGGGACAGAGGCACAGGCCAACAGGGAAAATGGGAGGAGTGCTGTGCGCCAGGGGAAGGACAGGCCCAAGGAACCGACTCTTCAGGAGGCACTTGCAGAGATACTCGGAGCATATCAACATTCCCAGGACACGATGGGTCAGATCCTGGACAATGTGCAGGAGAACAGGTGGCTGCAGGAGGGACAGTACCAGGGGATCATTAATGGACTTGCAGGCCATTAACAACTCCCTGGTCTCCATAGCAGGGGTGCTGGCAGACATGGCCAACATTATGAGGGAGGCAGTGTCACACCAGCAGGCCCCTGCCACTAGCCAGATATCTGAACATCCTTCCACTTCCGCTGCTACTAGTGGCCAGGAGGCCCCACCACAGGGCCAACAGGCCACCAGCACCCCTCCCCTGCAGAAGGTGAACCACCCTGCAAACGACCCCTGCGATCCAGACAGAAGCAAGAGACACTTGCCAAGACCCACTCCAGGAAATTAGATTCTCCTGATTGTCATCCTTGTGTCCCACCCTGTCCACCTTGAACTGCCATTGCTCCCCTTCCTATGTCCCCATGGACAATGCACCTGTGCTACAAAAAGACTGGAACAATACCCTTGACTTTCCTCCATCATCACCCCAGCCCATTGCAATTTCCCATATAGATTTTAGCACTTCAATAAACACCCTTGGAATAAAAAAGAAGTATGGAGTATGTCAAATGTTTTAAGTATGTAATCATTTCAACAGGTACAGACGTTGCAATTCAACTGTACAGAAAATGAGCATAGGTGTATGACCTGTAGCTGGCTGCAGTGATCACAACAGGAGCATATGTGAGGTCTCCAACATCTGTCAAATGAATTGCCAAAGGATACAGTAAGTGGGCATAGAAGTGGAAAATAACAGCATAACAGTGCCACAGAAAGTCCAAAAAATGTAATTGAAATGTGAAGTAACACTGTCTTACCTGTTTGTTATTGGAAGTATTGTCTGATGACTGATGTTCTGTTGTCCTCATCGAAAAATATCAATACACTGTTCCAGTAAGAGGTAAGGAAAACAGAAGGTCCTAAATTTTAGGAGCAAATAACCTCACACATCCAAAAGGATGTCATGCTTCATCATCAGTACAGCTCCTCGTCAGACCGGCGCTGCAATGTCTGACGGGCTCCACCCCAAATGGGGGGGCTCTTTGCCGGAGATCTTTTACAATGATGGTGCCGTGACCCCAGGATTGAGTGGGTGGAGGAAAAAGAAAATAGGAGATCAAAAGAGAAATGGTTAAAATTGGCTCTCACAACCTCCAATGGGTAAATGATTTATTGAACCAGTTGGAAGGTAGGGACCAAGATTAAAAAGAGAAGTGTAGTCAAACGAGTGAAATAGAAACAATGATCAATCATTCTTGGAATCTAAGAGTGGGAGGGAGGTAGGACAGTTTTCAAACCACCCGTACGGGTCCATTGATGCTTCGTCAGGACCAAGTTGACTATCTATGTCTCCTAATCATAAGGGACCAATGTGTCTTCTTAATCAGAATCCCAGAATTACAGGTAGCTGACAAAATATGAAACAAATATCTGATCACTTACATAAGTCAGATGCGTATGTTTTCTAACTAAAGCCCTGAAAATGAAATGAATCAATTAATTGATTAGCAGGATAAAGTAGAACAATAAAAAGAGCGCTAAAAATGTGAACACGTGTCACACAGTGTCCGTGTAAACAAGTGAGAAAGTGCATATAGACGTATGTAAATAGAGCTTACCACCCCCATTAGGGGAATGTGCTCCATAGGACCACGCGAACCAATGGTCAGGCGCAGTTGTAAGTCTAAACAGGGAAGCACAATCACATCAACAAGAAAACATCATGAACAATGATTATCATAATCAAGTCAAGTATTATTAATCAAAAGTCAAGTAATTTAATAAAAGAATTGACCAATTAGGTTCACATAATCAGTATGCGTCTATGGTAAGTAGTCCACAAACAGGATGCTATCACATATTACACGGTAATCCCAGGTGTAAAAGAACATATTGAGAGGGCCATAATCTCTATGGTCAAAAAGAATGTGCTCCTGATCAGAGTATGGGCACAAGTGCCAAGAAACTACAATCACAAAAAGGCCATGGATATGGTCTCATAGGTGCCGTAATGAGAACCAAAACTGACTTGAAAATAGTCAGTGCCGTAATATAGCGTTTTAAGGGCTGTGACAATAGGTAACGGAATCACGGCCAAGAACCCTTGGGAAATTAGGGTTCTGACCGGCACTTACTTCAAATGCTGCCGAGACCGGAGTGACGACCTACCCTGGTCCGTGCGTCCTGGATATTGCACTGACGCCGGTATGCGGTGATGATAAACCCTCCGACCCGGAAGAGGAAGGGGGGAGTGGCCGTAGCGTGTGCAGACACGTCAAGTCACGTGACGCGCGATTAAAAAAAGTAGAAATCAACAAAGGGTCGTGATAATGTGCCCAGGCAGGGCATAGAAATAAAAAAGGGGTTACACACGACACAAATTAAAAGAGGTATATTTAGGAATCAGGGAGTGACCTGAAACATGATTTTTAAGAAGAACTATGTTAACTAATGGCCTGTATCACAAGGTTGATACAGGAACGCCCGGGAATTACATACAGGCTAAACTACGAAAGGAAAGGGAATCACCACAGATAGTACAGGGCATATAAATACTGTAGGTTGCATCAGTCTGAAAGGGTGTTTATATCTATTGATACAGACGATGGAAAATTGATAAAGTTAGCTATTGAAGCTAGTCCATGGGATATCATCATTAAGTCCCTGGATATGGGTGCGTAGTTTGAAAACCCATTGTTGTTCTAACTTGAAGAGGGAGTTAACATTCCTGTGTGGGTCGGTTTGGAGGACCACCCACCACATATCGTCTGGGCTGTGTGCAACCTCCAGAAAATGTTGGGACAATTTAGTAGTTGCACGGCCACATCTAATGTTACTGCGGTGTTCATTTATCCTGAGTTTCACTGATCTAGTGGTCATTCCTATGTACTGTAGACCACATGGGCAGGTAATCATGTACACGCAATTTTTGGTATTACAGTTGGTATGTTTAACAAGTCGCCATATCCCAATGAGTTCAAAGGTGATGGATTTTAACTGTTTAGTGAGAGTACAAACATTACACTGTCCGCAAGGGAAATGGCCAGTTACTGGAGGGATGCCCCAAAGGGGTTGGGGACGGGGTTGTTCACAAGTGGAACGGGGTCTGGTATGAACCAATAGGTCCTTAATATTAGTGGTACGTTTGAAGGCGAATAGAGGTTTGGAGATCTGCTGCCCTCCACTACATAGAATGGCCCATCTCTTGTTAACTATCTTTTTAACAGAGTTAGAGAGGGGAGTAAAGGTAGATACACAAGTAAGCTTGGTGTCTGTAGTGCGTGGAGTATTGGATAACAAGGTGTCTCTGCTGCAAGATCTCACCCGTTTGTATGCAGCTTTTACCACAGTGTGTGGGTAATGGCGTTTGTCAAGTTTATCAGATAGTTCTTCAGCTTGGGCTTTGAACATTTGTGTGGAACTGCAATTGCGTCGGAGGCGTAAAAATTGACCGTAAGAAAGATTGTTTCTGAGTGCCTTAGGGTGATGGCTCTCATACAGTAGGAGACTGTTGCGGTCAGTGGTTTTTTGATAAGTGTGCGTGTACAGTTTCCCATTCTCTATACAGATCGTGAGATCTAAAAAGGGGATCTGAGTCTCGGAAACAGAGGATGTAAATTTCAAAAAGGGATTCAATGTGTTGATCCATGTGATGAATAGTTGTGTATCTGTGGGAGTACCCTACCAGATGATCAGGATATCGTCGATATATCTCCGCCATAGTTTAATGTTTGTTTGAAAAGGGTTTGTGTCGGATAGGATAAACCGTGTTTCAAAATCAAACATGTAAAGGCAGGCTAGACTGGGGCGAACGTACTGCCCATTGATGTACCACGGGTCTGGTGAAAAAGAAGATCCTCAAATTGGAAGAAGTTCTCTTTCAGAGCAAGGGAGGCACAGTGCATGATAAAATGCACTGGAGAAGTGAGTGGTTGATCCACCGCCAGAAGAGCCGTCTCAATAACTTGTAAAGTAGCTTCTTGAGGGATGTTTGTATAGAGAGCTTCAACATCCAAAGTAATTAGAGCATGTACTTGAACAGATGAGTTGATAGTCTCTATTAAATTCAGAACATCCTTGGTATCTTTCAGGTAGGTGTTGGATGATTGAACAATAGGTTGTAAGAATTGGTCACAGAAGATGGAAAGAGGTTCAAGGATGGAGCCTATGCCGGAGACTATCGGACGGCCTGGGGGGGGTATTTTGCCCTTGTGAATTTTAGGTAGGCATTAGAAATAGGGAGTGCGTGGATTTTGAGTGTCCAGGAATTCTGCCTCCTTTTGTGAGATCCATAGATTTGCTGCAGCCTCCTCTATCATTCCGCATATTTCTGTTTGAAGTCTCTCGGTGGGATTGATGGTGATCTGGGTATAGTAGGTGGAATCCTCCAGTAGACGGAGGCACTCACGTCTGTAATCAGCTGTGTTCAGGATCACCGTGGCTCCACCTTTGTCAGCAGGTTTGATGACAATACTAGTGTCGGACGACAGCATCTTCAAGGCGGTTCTCTCAGCAGTGGAGGTATTGGAAAAGGACCGTTTGGGTTGTAAAGCTGCTAGATCACTAAAAACTGCTTGTTCGAAAGCTAATAGTTCACATGGCATTGAAGAGGTGGGAGGTATGAATTTGGAAGGTTTTTTGAGGCCTGTGTCAGTCGATTGATTGGTGTCGGGTCTGTCATGAAAGAAAGATTGTAATCTTAATCTTCCTGAAAAAGTGGGACAACTCCCAATGAAGGCGAAAAGAGTCTTCTTGAGGTGTGTTGTCCTCATCCTTATCCTCTGCCTCGTCATTCTCACTGTCCACAGGGTCCACTGCTGCCTGCTGCCACATGGGCATCTGCAGCTTCCTCCTCCTGCAGGAAAGGCACATGCCGTCTCAGGGTAAGGTTGTGCAACATGCATCATGCCACTATTATCTGGCTGAGTGGCACAGGGATCCACCTGTTAGATGGAGGCACCTGAACTTGGCCTTCAGAAGGCCAAAGGTCCTTTCTATTATCCTTCTGGTTTGGCTATGGGCCTCATTCTAACGTTCTTCTGCCCTTGTCTTGGCATTCCTCACAGGGGTCAGCAGCCATGATAGTTTGGGGTTACCAGAGTCACCTGCAAATATTGAGGGACAACATTTAGCCACACAGTATCCCATCTGGCCCACACCATACCCATATACCAACATATACTGGGTGTGAACCAGGGCTCACCTATTAGCCTCACCCTGTGCCTCTGTAGATGGGCCGTCACATTTGGGATGCTGTTACTGCTAAGGACAAAGGCATCATGCAGCAACCCAGGATACGTAGCATTGACGTGGGTGATGTATTGGTCCCCCAAGCACACCATCTGTACATTCATAGAGTGGAAACACTTTCAATTTCTGAACACCAGTTCATTTTGATGGGGGGGACAAATGCAATATGCGTTCCATCAATCGCCCTAATTATGTTGGAGATCTGTCCCATTGCATAGAACTCGGCCTTCAAGGTGGCCAAATCTTCAACCTGGGGAAATACAATGTAGCTGCACATGTGTTTAAGCAGGGCAGACAACACTCTGGTCAGCACTATTGAGAACATTGGCTGTGACATTCCTGCTGCCAAACCCACTGTCCCTTGGAAAGAACCAGTTGCCACGAAATGGAGCACTGATAGAACTTGCACAAGAGGGGGATCCCAGTGGGGTAACGGATAGCAGATATTAAGTCAGGCTCCAATTGAGCACACAGCTCTGTGATGGTGGCCCTGTCAAGTCTATAGGTGAGGATGATGACCCTGGGGGTCTACGGCAGGCAGAGCAGCCACTGTCGGAAGCGATGGGTGGACCTGAGACGCTGGGCATGGAAGATGGCAGAGGCCCAGCTGGGGATGGCCTCCTAACGAGGAAGGGGTGGATGTTGAAGCCTGACCCCCCCAATGGCCTGCATACATGATGGTGGCCTATCCTGAGCTGGATGGGCGCTTGAGGGCATCACAGCAGCCACAAGGGGGTGAGAGCAGTGCCCATCATTACAACTTACGCATGGTAGGGTGGTGTCCGGGTGGGGGATGTTTGTCAGTGGGTGCCCCTAGGCCAGGCCAGGCATTGCAGCGTGGGTTCCCTCGTGGCTAGAGTTCTGAAGGGAGAATCCTGCTACCTAGCTCTTAGGCATCCACTACTGGTCAGGGCTGAGTGGGTCCCAGGTGTGCTGCATTTGCCGGTGTGTGCCCCTACCCATGCCTTGGTGGCTAGCAATATCACTGGTAGTGCAATGCATAGTGCATAGGCCTGTTTCTTGTGTGTGAGGGTGCTGTGTACGTCAACGGTGGTGTTGGTGCTGCCATTGACCAAGTGTATCCTTTGCCTCTTCCCCCCTTATTCCTGTCCTTATGTGCATTAGCATCAACTGGCAGAGGAGCAGTGGCACCAGTGATGGTGGGAGCTGCATTCCACAGGACCCAGGAGTCAGAGTCCACTGACGCTGAGGGCACGAGCAGGATGGAGGGCGAGGGGATCACCATGGCAGAAACAGGAGGGGACAGTTCAGACACAGATACCTCCTCCGATGGAAGCTCTCTGGTGGTCGCGGACACATCTGTGACCACCCCAGCTACAGATACATCCACCACTCCCGTACGAGCATCGCCCTCCCAGCAGCCCCTCATCGAGTTGCCTGTGCCCGCTCACCCAGAAAGGTGGGCATCTCCTTCGCCCCAGGCACCTCAGGCCCTGCCTCAGTGAGCCCTGCTGCCCTGAGTGAGAAGGCTATTGACCTCCTGAGATCCATCTCAGTAGGGCAGTCAACCATTGTGAATGCCATCCAGGGGCTGGCAGCCCAGATGCAACAGACTAATGCATTCCTGGAGGGCATTCACACAGTCTTGGCGGCCCAAAAGAGAGCGATCCAGGCTCTTGCCTCCTCTTTGATGGCAGCCAGTGTCCCTGTTTCCACCCTCCCACCTCCAACTTCCTCTTTCCATTCCCATTCTCCTCAACCCCAACCTATCCCAAGCACACAGGCAGACGAGCATGCACACAAGACAACACAAAAGAGTGGTTCAGGCAAACACAAGCACCACACTTCATCCCACAGGCACTCACACAAACACCATCCAGATGCATTCATACCAACATCCACTATTTCCACTGTGTCCCCCTCCTCCTCCTCCTCCACCTTCCTCCCAGGTCTGTCTACACTCAGACCTGCATGCACTGCATCATCATCCACTACCAGCATCACCACCACACCAAGCAGAACACACACCTCACTGGCAGACACCTCCACAACATCCATGCACCTGTCCCCTGTGTCCCCTCCCACTGTGTCTGTTCCCCACCTCCTAAGATACACAAATGCAAGCACTCAGACACCCAACAGCCATCCACCTCACAACAGCATCCAGCCCATGCACCTGCACCCAAAATCAGCAGACAGATACCTCCAACAACCACTCCCTCTGCCTCCACACCCATTCCGTCTCCCTCTTCCCACCACAGTGTCCCTAAGAAACTTTTCCTATACACCATTGACCTCTTCCCTACCCCTCCACCCCACGTCCTGCATGTCTGGCCAGGGTGGGAAGAACCCAGCCGAGCACCTCAGCCACCCAGTCCATGGGCCCAGTCATCACCACACCCACTCTTGGTGGAAAAGGATCCAGAGCACATGTCCTGAGGGAGAAGGAGCCTGCACCAGGCAGCCTCAAGGGAAAGGAGCCTGCCCAAGCTGCTGCCAGGAAGACAAAAGAGCCTACCCCAGCTGCTGCTAAGAAGGGAAAGGAGCCTGCCCTAGCTAGCAGGAAGACAAAGGAGCATGCCCCAGCTGCCAGGAAGACTAAGGAACCTGCCCCGGCTGGCAAGAAGAGCAAAGAGCCAGCACCAGCAGGCAGGAAGAGCAAGGGGCCTGGGGCAGGAACTTTGACGGAGCCCCCACCACGGTTGTACAGCCGTCCGAGGTTGCAGGGGATGGGCAGGAGCCCCCCCACCAGCAGCAGCACCACCACTGAGCAGCCATCACCGCCGACGGACTGTATGTAATCCTGCCTCCATGGGCTGCTGTGTGGCCTGCCCCCTGCATATCAATTGGGTATGACACCCACCCGAGAGACTGTGACCTTGCACTCGTCAGGATCAAGAGCACAGAGCACAATACCCCCTCCTGAACCAATGGGTAAGACACCCACCTAACCCAGACTCCCCAGGATCAAGAGAACAGGGCACGATGCCCCCTCCAGAACCAGTGGGTAAGACACCCACCTAACACAGACTCCCCAGGATCAAGAGCACAGGGCACAATGCCCCCTCCAGAACCAGTGGGTAAGACACCCACTTAAACCAGACTTCCCAGGATCAAGAGCACAGGGCACAATGCCCCCTCCAGAACCAGTGGGAAAGACATCCACCTAACCCGTACTCCCCAGGATCAAGAGCACAGGGCATGATGCCCCCTCCAGAACCAATGGGCAAATCACCCAATTGAGAGGCTGTGGCCTTACACTCCCCAGGACCAAGCACAGGGCATGTTGCCACCTCCAGAGCAAGTGGGCAAGTCACCCTCTTGAGAGACTGTGGCCTTGCACTCCCCAGGACCAAGCACAGGTCATGTTGCCCCCTCCAGAACCAGTGGTCGTGCCGGCTGAGATGCCCCCGTCCCTATGAGGTGCCTGCCTAATTCCTAACTGATGCCCCTGCAATGTTCTCACTGTGTTGATGCAGGTGCCATGTGTGGCCTTGGAAATTGGCCTGTGGCCATGTGGACTACATACATTGTGGACTGGGCTGTGTCCCTTTTTGTGTACATATGTATATATCTATTATATTGCCTCACTTATTTATCTTGCTGTGTTGCTCTCATTACATTCACTTTTTCAAAATCGTTTTGTCCTTGCATTTTTCATCCGAGGTACGGGGTAAAAATGTTTTAGTAATGCAGCTGATTGTGTGTATGGTGTTGAGGGGGTGGGGTTGTGAGTGTGTGTGTCACTGTCGCTTTCCTCCCTCCCTCTCTTCTGTGCTAGGCAGCTGTGCTCACTGTTGTCGTCTTCGCAGGTGTTGGTGTTCGTGGTGGAGCAGCACGAAGAAAATCGTGGGGAAGACATACAGCTCGGGCTCAATGGCAGCGTGGTTGTTCCCTGTGTCTCCAATGGTGAGTCCTTTCCCATCTGAGCTCAGTTTCTGCCTGGCTTTTGAAGTCATTGGTACTGCAGTGGCAGTTTGGCATGTCATAATATGGTGGGCGGAACATTGACTTGCGCCTGTCTGTAGGCGGCTACCGCCGTGGTGGCTGTTGTTTCCACCCTGGCGGTCGGTGTGGTACATTGGCTGTATATCAGAGATCTTTCCAGCATGGACATAATTTGGCGGTGATTACCACTTTAACATCAACCGCCAGGGTTGTATTGAGGGCCCACATGCCAAATTGTTGTTAGCTACATGATGTACTGACATGCGGGGAAGTGATAAGAATGGGGTTCCATGTAGGTTCTGTCTGCTCAGCCTGCAGAGACCAGGGCCTGTCAATTGTATCTAACAGTATGGGTGCAAGTCTAGGCTGGTGTCGAATTACTTTTGCAATGCAACTTTGGCGCTGCGCCCACTCCCTGTATCCCAGCATATCCCGTTATGAGGCCATATCTTGGCTCTCTGCTAACATTAAGCTTAATGAGGCTACTTTCTCTGACAAGAATGTGAATGCTTTTAGGGAAGAGTTAATGATCTACCAGTAATGTGCATTTGCCATCATTGTCAATGTGTGTCTCAGACCCCTAACAGGTCCCTTAATCCCACAGCCCTGTTGTCACCTTCATGCAGGTCACACATGTCCTGTGCAGGCTCATTGCATTTCTGATATTTCAAAAGTGAAAACTGTGCGCTGTTTCCTCAGAGCCTATGATATGCAACTCAGTAGTCTAGGTACATTGCAGGAAGTGGACAATGCATGTCTAGGTTGTTTTGGATGCAATCTATATTATATGGACAGTATGGGGGTCATTCCAACTTTGGCGGGCGGCGGAGGCCACCCGCCAAAGTTCCGCCGCCAGGAGACTGCACCGCGGTCAAAAGACCGCGGCGGTCATTCTGGCTTTCCCGCTGGGCTGGCGGGCGACCGCCAAAAGGCCGCCCGCCCGCCCAGCGGGAAAGCACCAGCAACGAGGATGCCGGCTCCGAAAGGAGCCGGCGGAGTTGCTGGTGTGCGACGGGTGCAGTTGCACCCGTCGCGATTTTCAGTGTCTGCCAAGCTGACACTGAAAATCATTGTGGGGCCCTGTAGGGGGCCCCACGACACCTGTTCCCGCCAGCCAGGTTCTGGCGGTGAAAGGGGGTCGGAATCTGCTTGCAGCGCCGCCGTGGAGGATTCCCTGGGGCAGCGGCCGGTTTCCCGTTTCTGACCGCGGTTGTACCGCCGTGGTCAGAATGCCCATGGAAGCACCGCCAGCCTGTTGGCGGTGCTTCCGCGGTCATTGGCCCTGGCGGTCCATGACCGCCAGGGTCAGAATGACCCCCTATATGTTCAAAAGAGTGTTATGTGTTAATGATAAGACACACAGAACCTGCATTTGTATCTGTACATGTCCACAGATGGACGGGCTAGAGTCTTTCAGTACCCACCATGCCAGTCTCTTCATTGTTATCCATGTGGCAGTAGCCTGTAGGGACGTTATGCAGAGGACCATTCTCACAGATTATGAGTATTTTGATGCATTCATGCCTACTGATTCCATCTTTCAGAAGCCAGGGCGGTGTGATGTATCATATAATTTCTCAAATCCCAGCCAGATTGCTAGATCATGTCCCACAAGATGTCAGTTGATCTACCTAATCAATGCAGGGCCTGAGCAGAGTGGTGGGTTGGACTGCAGTTTGGGAAGTGTTTGTAGTCACAACCCTGTACTCAATGGATAGCAGGTGCCACACTTGGGTAGTTTGGACAAAACAGAATGTCCTCAGCTTGGTGTACTGACATGTATGTGACTCAGTGGATGAGACTTGTGGACATAATTTCTTTCCTTGTCTATTGCATCCATGCAGGTCAGTGTCCATCATAAGAAAGGGATATGGAGAGCCTTCAACAAGAAGGTGTGGATCCTGGGGGTCCACAGCTAGCGGAGCACCCACTGTTGCAAGAGGTGGGAGGACCTGAGACACTGGGCCTTGAAGATGGTGGAGGCCCAGCTGGGGCTTTCATCTCAATGTGGGTGGGGTGCTCATCAGACCATGACCCCTCTAATTTCCCGCATCTGGCAGTGGCCTGCCTAGAGCTTGATGGACGTTTGAGGGCAGTTCAGTAGCCACGAGCGGGTGAGTACACAGCAGATTCCTTCGTGTCTCATTGCCAGGTGATTGAGTGAGGTTCTGACTGTTCCCCCTGACAATTAGGGATGAGCCATGTGTCACACAGTAGATGGGAGATTGTTTGTGGTGACATGTCAAGTGTATTAAACTGGTGTGCCTAGCCTTTTGGACCTAGAACAAAACTAGTGTGAATCCACAAACCACTTGCTCTGCAGTGAGCACAAATGTCTGGGTACAGTGATCATTCATGTACTGTTTGTTGTTGTGGTGGGTGTAATTAGAATCCAAGAGATCACTACTCCTACATGCTACAGACCAAAGGTGAGTAGGTTGCGGATCACTGTACTCTGACGTGTGTCTGTGTATTTGTGTATCTAGACATCTGCCACCCAAAAGCCAGGGAGGAGGGAGAGGGGGAGGAGCAGAGAGTTCACTTAAGTGCACATTTGTGTTTGGCCGCCCAAACACACATGCGCACATAGGTTTCTCCAGCCTGGCTGTGTTGAACAGCAATGCTGGAGAAACTGCATAGACCCCAGGGTTGAGTCTGAGCAGCAGTCCAAGCCACTCAGACAAGTCCTGATGCTGTTTTCATGTTTAGCATGAAAGCAGCACCAGCAGTGCTGGGAATCCTGTGATGGTGTCCCAGTGAATGCTGGGATACCAGAAGAAGAGCAGAGGAGAACATGTATGTTTTTTTTAAATATTATTTTTTTAATTTTCTCCACCACCCCCATCCCCATCGCCATCCCCCCGACCCCTCCCCTTTAGATTTGTGGCATCCGCCACTGCCAAAAGCTACTTATCTTTAGTGTGTGATGGGTGCCGGTGCCTCATTACAGTCTGTGATGTGTAGGTGTCCATCATATATATGACATAGTCTACATGGCTAATTGTTTGCAGGTGTAGCAAAGTACTTTCCCTTGATAGGTGGAGAATGTCAATAGGCAGGATTAATGTGCTGTCACAGTTTCCAACATTCCTTTTACCTACATGTCAGCATGTGTCCCTTTCTAGTAAGGAAACATTTGTAACCAGCAGTATTATGCATGTTCTACCTATGTTGATGGGATGATGTCTGTATTCACTCACATGTATGTGAAAGGTAACCTGTTTGTGGAATTGCACATCTACAGTGGGGTTGCATTTCATCTTGTGCCACAGACAGAAGTCTGTTACTATTGTCTATTGTCTGACAATGACTTCATGTGTTTTAGTATGTCATTTGCAATGTAGAACTCCAGTAGCAATGAGGGACATGACAGGTAGGCCCAGAGTGTATAACCACTTTGAATATATCTATGCCCTTGATGTGAAATCATATCATGTGGAAGAGTGCACTGCACATGTGTAATGGTCAAGGATTGTGCCCTGACTGTTGGCATGCACCATGTAGTGACATGCAGAGATGCTGACATAACATGTTTCAGTCATTCATCAACAGACAGACACCAGGGTTGCCATTACCAAGATGTGGATATTGTTGTGGCTTCTCGTTAGACAACAGATTGAGGGCATTCTATTAGTCGTTGCAAATTCTGTGTTTGTCCAACATGCACAGAACAGATGGCTTCAACAGAAACACTCGTAGGATATCATTGTAATGGGTCTCGGACATCTCACTGATGGCAGCCAGTCACCCCTCACTTTCCATCCCCCCTCCACCTCCCTCTTCCCAATCCAAATGCCCCCTCCCCTTTCCTACCCAAGACACACTGACAACACCCAAAAGTAGGTCACACAAACACGAGCACCACAAAACACACCAGCACATACACAAGCAACATCCACCTACAGACACTAGACTCCATACTTCCCTGGACACTCCCATTACCCCCAGCATCACAAACACTAAATCAAGCATATCGATCGGCACAACACCAACAGTCACAGGCACACGCAGTACACCCATCAAATGCGCAGACACCTGATTGGCTTGTGTTGCATGCCTCCAGTTGTGTGTGTTTGAGCCTGCTTGCTGCTCCATGTGCTGTTGTTAGCAGCACGAGAGTTTGTTGCCAGTGCTGGTGTCCCCTAAAGGAAGAGTATATGTTGTGTGAATGGGTGTGCGTGTAAATGCAATAGTGGTGTAATGGCATTGTGTACTGATTGGTATGGTAAGTATTTCATTTTGTGTTGTCTAATGTGAGAATGTATGGTGTTAGACATCGCAGCCCTGATATGGCTTATGTATTCATGTGTTGTTTGTGCCAGCTGGATTCTTGTTTGTGCAGACATGGAGTGTGTTAAGGTGTGCAAGCTGTGTTTGCATTTTCCTGTGCATATGTCCATTTAGGTGTGTGTCCCTTGCAGCCAGTTCCTGTAGAGGTATGCCCCATGCAATGGGAGTTGCATGTGCTCTGTTGACTTGCCGTTCCCCATTGTGCAGACGTGCATGACATTTGGGTTTAGTATTGCTTGTCCCTGAGATCCATGTAGGGCCATTTCCTGTGCGCTTGTTGTTTGATGGGCCTGTTGAAAGCGATATATGTCCCAGTCCAGTCTCCTTCCCTGGGTCTCCCAGATGGCCCTCTTCATTTATGCTTCCTCGTGACTATTGTGGTCTGTGCTGTTTGGCAGAGCCGACAGAGCACTGACGAGCTTTTGTTAGTATGACTGCCAAACTCGTAATACAGCAGTCCAACCCAGACCAATGTCAGTCAGACCACTGCAGCCGCCATGGCGGTCCGCGGACTGCCAAACTCATAGTGAGGCCCTATAGCTCATGCCCCAAGGTAACAATGACTCACACCACCTTTCATGTTTTCTCATAAATAATTTCATTGTAAGTGTTGCAGTGGTATTATCACTGGTTTTATAGAAGATATCACGAGTGATGAACTATGTGGGGTAATGGGGGTGTGAGTTATAGCTACCTTAGGGACAAAGTTATAGTTACAAGAGATAACTGGAACTGGTGATTTACGGTGGTTATGCGTGGCTCCCCTCCCTTTTTTTGTTGAATTTTGTAGGCTTGGGTAGGGGGCCTAGTGGTCCCCATCCCCTTTTTATGAATTCACCCCCAGGGGATGGAGATCCCGAGGCCTTATAAGGGTCAGGGTGGGTGGCCGTGTGATGTAGTGTTGCTTTCTCACAGTGGGGGTTGAACACAAGCCTGGCTGCAGGCCAGCGGCACCCAAGGACAAAGCTTGTGTCTGGCATAGGGTTGACTTTATGTTTGATAAAGAAATATTACTTCGCATTACAAACACATTAGAAATTCACTGAAAAAAATCAAACATTAAAGGAGCATTATATTTAGGTGAAAATGTCAGTAAAATGTGCTGTTTTAAATGAACAAAACAACTTCAATTCACAGTTAGAGTTATTTCAACTCTAACTGAGTATAACTCATGCATCAAATTAACAATAACTCATGCCCTTGTGAGGCCCTTGTGGTGGAGACGGTAAGTGGCAGAGCATCACATTTGAATCATTTAATTTTTTACACTGAGAAACTTGAGCAGAGATTAATCAGATTTATCAGTATGGGGGCTGATTCAAAAGAATACGAGCAAGGTGTTGTCCTCATAATAGAACACCTTGAGTTCTCCTGAGGTGACAGTGTCCCTTTAATCTGTATGTTACATCTTTTGGTTATGGCCAGAGGTTCCAAGGCTAAAATGAAAAGTAGAGGGGTGAGGGAACAGCCATGCCTCATTGAATGGTGAACTGAGGTGACTTCCACAAGTAAACAATGCAGAGAGAGTGTGGTACATGCATTTAATTAACATGAGAAAATTAGGAACTAAGCCCATCTGTTCCAAAAATCTGAAATATACCGCCATCCTATCCTGCCAAAGGCATTTTCAGCATCCCATGAAAGAATCACCCACTCATTAAGGCCATCACATTCTTGATAGAGTACATGAGAGAGAGTACCAAGATGATTTGTCGATGAACATCCTGGTATGAACCTTTGGGTGTGATGTACTAACTGTGTGATAACCATTTAAGACTATTGGCCAGGTTCCTCACCATGATTTTAACTTCTGTATTAATGTACAATATGTGTCAGTAGTTGGCACAGTCAAGGGGGTCCCTCCACAGGATTAGGGATAATGGAGATTCTGGCTGTGGGAAAGTTGCCCCTCAGATAAGCTTTCTGAAGAGTTCTCATAACACAGAAAACAATATAGGTATTGTCTGTCATCAAAAAACTCATGTTCCACAGAATGCCAATCTGTAGCAGATAGGGGATCAGAAAAACTAGTCAAACTTCCAAAGCTACAGCGATCCTAATCCACTGGGGGACGGTGGGCCCCGTGACAACAGCATCTTCCAAAAAACTGATGCAGTCGGGCTTTTGACTATGATGCCTCCCACTGCCGCTTACTGCCACCAATTGGATCTGCACAGGGACTTCCCCTACCACCTTCAAGATTTGAGTAGTTTCAGGCATTGTGGGCCCGTACTACCTCTATGTCGTAGCAAAGAGAAATCCGTCTTGCAGTCAACAGTCCTTCAGTCTTCTGTTCTGAGAACTGCTCCTTGAAAATTGGATATCTCTTGACTCAAAGGCACTACTAGCTCTATTTAGTTATACATTGAAGTGGATCAGGCATTGGTAATGATTAGGCAAGCAGGTAATCTGACCATAGGGAGAAACTCTGGTACGGGCCAAAGGCAGAGGTAGTATGAATGTCTACTGTGGAGCTCTGGAAGCTGTACACAACACTATAATACATGCAAAACTATACCAAACAAAGTATATAAAAAGGTTATACCACTGAAACTTCTGTGTTTTTTACCCCACAAAAAAAATATATGTACCAAAAATGATGTATACAAATGTACATTAAATACAATAAACTACCTAAGTAGGAAATATATAGAAACCTTGACATATTGTTTATCATTCTAAAAAATTACAGGTATACAGAATACAGACTACATACCATTTTGACGAAGGCAACACTAAAAGGGAAAATGTTCCTATTCCTACTCTAATGTACACCAATTATAGAGAAGGTGTTGCACACTAAAGGGATAAGGTTTACTATTCACACTCCAATCTAAATCATTTGGGGAATGTGGTGGGCGAAATAGGTTTGATTTACGAAACCCACTCCAATCAAATCCATTGTGGGGAAAGTGTTGGGCATTAAAAAGTTTAAATATACTATTCCCATTAAAAGGGTAGAATTAACTATTCCCACTCAATCTAAACCATTTAGGGAACTTGTATGACACCACAGCATTACGATTTGGTATTTCCATTCTGATCTAAACCATTTTGGAGAAGTAGTTGGACACTAAAATGATAAGAGTTACTATTGCCTCTCCAAACTAACTGATTTTGGTGAGATTATTGGACACTTTAAAGATAGTATTTAGTATTCCCACTCCAACCTAAACGATTATGTAGACGATGTTGTGCATTAAAGGAGTAAGATTTGGTATTCTCACTCCAATCTAAACCGCCTGATGAAGGTGACGGGCACTAAAGGGATAAGATATGCCATTCCTACAACACAATACATTTTATAATTTCATAGATTGCAATAAAAATAAAATATATATTATTTACAAAAGATAATTAGAATTTAAGTAAATAACCAAAACAATAATGCTGTATACATTAAAACATAACAATCTGAACAACATTTAAAAAGAAATAAAATAAATGTTTAAAAACTTTGAAATCATTTAAATTGAAAATATATAATTATTACCATAAGTAAAATATTAATAAACTACATTTCAATTGTCTGAAACAACTTTAATAACAATATAACTATTATAAAATGAGTAACTGAACATTCTTATTTCTTAAATTTTAACATCAACTGCAAACAATATATTTTTTTTAATGCATAAATACATAAAATAAAGAACACAAAATGTACAAACAATAAATACACATGTACACATACAATAAAATATATTTTAAATATATACCATATTGAACATCATTGCAAATGTTTGCAATGATTTAGTCATATATCTGAAATGTTAATTAAACAAATGTTAATTGTGAAATATAAACAAATCTATATTAAATCCTTAAATGCTAAATATAACATTTCTAAAACAATAATGAATACAATAACTAAAATGTAAAGCATTAAATGGTATATTGATATAATAACCAAAAATCTCTCCATCCAATTCTCCTGTAAAATCAACAACCCAAGACTTAACCTGTTATTGTTAATTCATTTAAAACTGAAAAATCAAGAACTAAATCAAATAAAAAATAATGTATTCCTAAAAATGTAATAAATGCACATTTTTGGTTAACAAAACAAATTGAAAAAAACATTAAAATGTAAAAAAGAACAAAAAACGACATAACTTTGAATTAGTTGATGAGAGCAAGTTGGTTCTTAACAACATCATTAGATTTTTCAAAAGTTTGTGTTTTATAACATAAACCTAAAATTAAAATAATAAAAACGACATGGTCATAGAAACAAAATTTTAAGCATACATTCATAATGCAAAGTAAAGAGATATTAAAACAAATATGAAAAACATCAAACACAATTTTGATCGTTCCATACAAAGAAGTAAAATACAACATTTCAAAAATATAAAATTAGTGATTAGAAATGTTAATTTAAGTTAAAAAATATTTACACACACATAATTTAAAATATTTACACAAATATCCCTCTCCCCTATAAACCCAATAACCCACTACTATTTTTTAAAACATATATGTTAATTGAACAAAGTCAAGATATGCAAAACATCAAACTACTACAGAAAATTAATTTAGAAACTAACAAAAATATTTAACAAATTATTGCAAACAATGGCATTATATCTAATGATATTTTAATAAATGATATATTTAACAACAATCTTATTAAAAAGATTAAAAACAAAATACTTATCTTCAACATTTATGTCCACAGTATTTTTCACATTACAAAATCCTGCAATGAAATTTTTATAACACAGTGTTTTTTTGATATTCTAACCAAACACACCGAGAGTTAACCCGAAGCTGCTGGGACAGTGTTACCATAAATCCCATACAACATGGGCTGACAAGGGTACTGTCCACTTGCATAGTTACTCAATTTACTGATTGTGGGGTATGGATGGAATAGGGAACAATTAGATGTGTGGCTGAAGTATGATTGTCGCTAATGACATGTCAGTGGCCTCAAAACACATAGACAACATTCAGCCCTTATAGCTGGGTGAGTAGAAAGGACCTTGTGGGATATATAGAGCACGTAAATACACTGGTCTTGGCACGCTCTGGCTTCTGATGTATATGTGGTGCCTCGACATTCGGGGCTCAGCACCTATGCCTCAAACCTGTGCATAGAAGAAAGCTTCTACACCAATGAGCTCCTTCCTTCCTTGTGTATTCCTTCCTTGTAGAGGGAGCTTGTGGGTGCCATTCCACCTTACCCCATCCGACTAAGTGTCTGTGGGGTGTGCTGCCTGACTGTCCATGGACTGGTAAGACTTTGCTCAAAAGGGAGGGTACCCAAAGGGACACAGTGACCTTCAGGAATCAGTTTCCACCCTGACAACCCAAAGTGAGGGGATGGTAACTCATCAATGGCTTTCAATTGCAGTTGTAGTCACAAACCATTTTTGCATTTCTTTCTAAATCACAAGTAGGAGGAGGTTGGCTCTTTTGCACTCCCTCATATTTGCACTTTTACAAGGAGGGTATTAGCCATGTTATGAGTTGGAAATAAGTTTCTGACTCAGAAAAAGGCTTTTGAACATTATAAAATGCACTACTTGTGGTAGCCTCTGCATCAGGTCCTTTGTTAGACTTGACAGCCTTAGGGTGGTCATCCCCCAACTTGTTCCCTGCCTCACTCCACTTTACTGACACAGTTTTTGCTGGTTTTAGGACTCTGCGCACCTCTCCACTACTAACCAGTGCTAAAGTGCAGATGCTCTCTCCCTACAAACATGGTAACATTAGTTCATACCCAATTGGCATATTTGATTTACTTGTAAGTCCCTAGTAAAGTGCATTACATGTGCCCAGGGCCTGTAAATTGAATGCTACTAGTGGCCCTGCAGCAATGGTTGTGCCACCCACATAAGTAGCCCCTTTAACTATGTCTCAGGCCTGCCATTGCAAGGCCTGTATGTGCAGTTTCACTGACACTTTCTTTCTAAATCACAAGTAGGAGGAGGTTGGCTCTTTTGCACTCCTTCATATTTCCACTTTTACAAGGAGGGTATTAGCCATGTTATGAGTTGGAAATAAGTTTCTGACTCAGAAAAAGGCTTTTGAACATTATAAAATGCACTACTTGTGGTAGCCTCTACATCAGGTCCTTTTTTAGACTTGACAGCCTTAGGGTGGTCATCCCCCAACTTGTTCCCTGCCTCACTCCACTTTACTGACACAGTTTTTGCTGGTTTTAGGACTCTGCGCACTTCTCCACTACTAACCAGTGCTAAAGTGCAGATGCTCTCTCCCTACAAACATGGTAACATTAGTTCATACCCAATTGGCATATTTGATTTACTTGTAAGTCCCTAGTAAAGTGCATTACATGTGCCCAGGGCCTGTAAATTGAATGTTACTAGTGGCCCTGCAGCAATGGTTGTGCCACCCACATAAGTAGCCCCTTAACCATGTCTCAGGCCTGCCATTGCAAGGCCTGTATGTGCAGTTTCACTGACACTTCGACTTGGCATTTAAAAGCACTAGCTGAGCCATAAACCCTCCTTTTTCTACATATAAGTCACCCCTTAGGTAGGCCCTAGGTAACCCATGGGTCAGGGCGCTATGTAGGTAAAAGGCAGGACATATACAGGTGTGTTTTATATGTCCTGATAGTGGAAAACTCCTAAATGTGTTTTCCCCTACTGTGAGGCCTGCTCCTTTCATAAGCTAGCATTAGGTTTTCCCTCACATACAGGTTGAGTGGTAGATTCTGATCAGAAAGGGGTAAACAGGTCATGTTTAGTATGGCCAGAATGGTAATACAAAATCCTGCTTATTGGTGAAGTTGGATTTTATATTACTATTTTAGAAATGCCACTTTTAGAAAGTGAGCATTTCTCTGCACTTAAAATCCATCTGTGCCTTACAGGCTGTCTCAATTCCATGTCTGGGCTGGGCTGGTTGACATCTCCCTTGTGCATTTCACCCAGACAACCAGAAACACAGGATACTCAGTCACACCTGCACTCAGCTGCATACTGAATGGGTCTTCCTGGACTGGGAGAGTGGAGGGCCTATCACTTACATTTCAAAGGCTAATGGCCTGCCCTCACACAATAGACTACCAAACACCCTACTGGGACCGTGGCAGACAGACCTGTACTGAAATGGGATCTTCTGCACTTCAAAACCATTCTTTGAACTCTCATCCACTTCAAAGGCATTTTGGGGTATATAAGCTGGGCCTCTGACTCCACCAAATCAGACACTTGTGGACCTGAACATGCAACCTGCCAAGAGGAACTGCCTGGCTGCCTAAAGGACTCATCTAGACTACTTTGCTGAGAAGAACTGCTGCCCTGCTGTTGCCCTGCAGCCCTGCTGCCCTCTGACTTTGCTGAGAAGTGCTCTCCAAGGGCTTAGATTGAGCTTGCCTCCTGTTTTCTGAAGTCTCAGGGGCAAAAAGACTTCATCTCTTCAAGGAACTTCTTGTGCACCGAAAATCGACAGCCTGCCTTGTCACGAGAAAATTGCCACACAGTCCAACTGGAACGACGCAACCCAACTTCCCCAGTGAAGATTTGACGCAGCATCTGCCTTGCGACCAGAATATTGACGCACAGCCCTACCCAATTGACGCACAACCGAACAGGAATGATGCAGCCCGACTTCCAGTGTGAATAATCGGCGGAGCGCCTGCCGTGCAACAGAAAATTAGATGCATCGTCATACTGGATCGACGCAACACCTGTGACTTTGTACCGCATGCCCAGGATTTCCACGCAACACCTGTGACTTTGTACCGCATGCCCAGGATTTCCACGTTTCGTTTCTGGACATCAAAAAGATCCCCGCATCGCAGTGAGGATCCAAGACTGCACGCCGGAAATCAACGCACAGCTCCAGGCAGCATGGAAAAAAACAACGCAATGTCTGTGCCGTGCCGGAAATTCTGACGCAAACCCTATTTTTCTATGCATCTCCTCCTCTGCAGTTTCCGTGCGTGTTATTTTTTACACAAACCAGATACTTTGTGAAACCAAGAAACAACTGTTGATTTCTAAGATTTAAGACACTTTTTAATCTTGCAAAAGTGATATCTCAACTTGTGCCTATTGAATAGTTATTGTTTTGACCTTAATTTAACCAGATAAATATCTTATGTTTTTCTAACCCTCTGTGGTGTATTTTTGGGTGTTTTCTCTGTGTTACTGTATGATTGTTTGCACAAATATTTTACACATTGCCTTCTAAGTTAAGCCTGACTTCTAAGTGCCAAGCTACCAGAGGGTGGGCACAGGATAATTTGGATTGTGTGTGACTTACCCTGACTAGGATTATGGTCCCTATTTGGACAAAGTTGATTACCTCTGCCAACTAGAGGCCCTATGTCTCACACCCTTTATTTGCAAATTAATTTGCATTTTCACACACTTTTTCTACCAGCTAAAAGTCAGTAGTAAAACAAGAACAAAATCTGAACAAGCACAATTAGCGCTCATGTGATAATTGGCGCTAGTGTTAAAAGCGCACAAAACATTTGAGCCCATTTTCAACACTTTGAGACTAGCAAATTACCCTGACAATGTCTTAACTGCACACAATTATGGCTGTGCCATTTAGAGAATACCATAGGTAACAATCACTAGACAGATTATGATATTTATTTATGCCCCGTTTTGTAATGTAATCGCTACACTATTGGTCTATTCAAGTTAAGAAGTTAATTTGCTTTAGGGTAGAATAGTCTGTTTGGGTGTCTGTTATTAAAAGCCTTATTTAAAAAAATTGAGGGCAGTTGTTAACAAAAAATAATGAAAGCATACATAAGAACCTCACTGGTGTCAATGATTATGTCATATTATGGTCTGTGATATCACTGAAGGTCACGAGTAACCTAAATCACTTCTATTTTGGTTATCATTTGGCAAAAGACAAACCACTGAGAGTAAATTGATGTTTAATTTTGTTTTTTTATCAAGAATCAAAAATCACAATGAAACACTAATGTAATACATAGTGCTGAGTTTGTTGAATTTGTAGTGTAACTCTTTAGGTTCATAAAATGTAATTATTATCTTTAAAACAGCTCTATAATGTAAGCTGGCAACATGAATAACTTTATCTGCGTTAACAGACTTTACAATCGCAAATTCAGGGCATTCCATGCCCCCAAGAAAAGGGTTCTCCATGATCAGCACAACGTTAATTTCATGAAATGAAAAGCAATCTTTAAAGTACATTAGTGCATGTCAGTCAAGTAAACGGCAGCAGAGCAATATGCAAATTAAGGCACTGGGGATGGAGAGGCCATAAAAATTTACACCATCATTTATATTCGTCCATCAAAATAACTACCACATATTCCATGCTACACAAAAACTGGTACTTACGGTTTTATTAAATTTTGCATTAAAGGACATATTACTACATTTAATTTACATTTATTACTTCAATAAAAAATTAGTCCAGATAAATCAAACTCAACCATCGTGGTCGTTTTTAGATTTAAATTGCAGCTCATTCCTGTCTTGTATTTCCATAATTGGTCTAAATTTACATTACTCTTCCGGATATGTATTTTAGTCTTCCCACATGTTAATCCCAAGCACTTTAAGAGATATTTACTGAGTGTAATCACTGAGATAATTGAGCATCCTGGTGTTATGTGTTCACGGCATACCATTAATTGTTACTTCGGTGAATGTCAACATTTAAATAACATGCTCTTTAATAATTTCCAGTCCGTTTTTAAACATGCTAACAAGCAGGTACAACATAAGGTGCTTTTCGCGTAAATAGTTCAGATTCTGAAAACACTGCACGTGAAGCTACCAAGCATGGCGCGCACAGAGCAGATGCAGCGCAGAGAGCAAAAGTTAAAATAAACATTTGAAACTGCATCAGCTTGCAGAAAGGTATATGCTACATTGCATTGCAATCATTCTGATTACTGTAGCATGTATTTAATAAACGAATGAGGTTGATTCCTCGTGTATTACATAACATTACTCTGATTACTTAACTTGGTGTGACACTAGAGAACCATGTTTTACGCTGTATTACATTCTTGTTACAAAACAGGAAATGATTACTTCACCTTGCATTGTAACAAATAATTTCATTTCCGTGAGTAATCCTCCCTGCCCTAGATTACAGGTGAATATTATAATCAACCCACTGTGCATCAGGTTACAAAAGGAAATTACTTAATTATTTTATTTTCTGTTGAGTTACCTAACTTTCAATCATTTAGTTCTGTTTTCCTCACCTTATGTTATGTTACACAAGAACAATGCTTAGAATGCCTTATGCTACATTACGTTATGATTGTGCCAAAACAATAATTTTGCCTTTCCTGTGTTTCAGGTCATAACTTTGAGTGCAATTAGTATGCATTACACTAAAAGGAACATCATCGACTCAGGTTTATTAAAATAAATGAATCAGTTTTTGTACTTATAACTGAATTCCAGACTGTTGGAAAGAGCCCTTTCTGCAGGGTCATCCCCAAACATTTTGCCTCCCTCCTTCTCTTTTTCTTACCCTGCTTTTGTTTATCTTCCTAGTAAAGTGCATTATATGTGCCCATGGCCTGTATATTAAATGGTACTAGTGGGCCTGCAGCACTGATTGTGCCATCCACTACACTAGCCTTTCAAACATATCTCAGGCCTGCCACTGCAAAGTCTGTGTGTGAAGTTTTAAACTGACATTTTGGCATGCTAGCCTTCCTTTTTATTACATATGTCACAATTAAGGTAGGCCCTAGTTAGCCCCAAGGGCAGGGTACAGTTTATTTAAAAAGTTGGACATGTACTTTTAAGTGTAACATGTCCAAATAGTAAAAAACTCTTAAATTCAAAATTTCACTATTGCAAGGCTTACATCTATAGGATAGCAACGGGATTGACTAAAAACAACTTTAAAGTGTAATTTCCGAATTGGAAAAGATAGTGTCAGACCTGACAGTCTTAAGGTGGTCTTCCTTCAATTTTTGCCTGCCTCCCTCCCTCCCTCCAATTTTCTGATCACATTTTTGCTGGTTTTCACACTCTGCACACTTTACCACTGCTGACCAGTGCTAAAGTGCTTGTGCTTCCTCCCCTATACATGGTAACATTGGCTCCTACCCAATTGGCATATTTGCTTTAACTATACGACCCTAGTATTGTGCACTATATGTCCCCAGGGCCTGTAAATCAAATGCTACTATTGGACCTGCAGCACTTATTGTGCCACCCACATATGTAGCCCCTTAACAATGCCTTAGGCCTGCCATTGCAAGGCCTGTGTGTGCAGTTTTACTGACACCTCAACTTGCCATTTTAAAACCCTTTGCCAAGCCTTAAACTCCCCTTTTATTTCATATGTCACCTGTAAGAGGCCCTATGTGACCTACAGGGCAGGATGCAGCATATCTAAAAGGTAGGACTTGTACTTTTAACTTTTACATACCCTGGTAGTGAAAAACTCCCAAAGTCATTATTCATTATTGTGAAGCCTGCTCCTCTCATAGGCCAGCATTAAGAATTCCCCTATATACTTTTACATTTTCATTTCTGGCCTGGAAGGAGTGGCATTGTAATGTTCGGTATGTTTGGAATGATGGTGGGAAATCCTGCTTACTGGTAAAGTTGGATTTAACATTACTACTTTAGAAATGCCACTTTGTAAAAATAGGCATTTCTCTGCTCTTACTGCTTTCTGTGCCTTACAGCCTGTCTCCAATCCACATCTGGCGTGTGCTGGGTGACAGCTCCCCTTGTGCATTCCATCCAGACAGCCACAAACACAGGACACTAATCTGCATCTACAATCATCTGCATACTGATAGATCTAGGGTAGTGGAGGGGCTCTCACTTACAGTTCAAAGGGTTTTGGCCTGACCCCACACAAAGGACTGATAACCCGCCACAGATCTCCTGTCAGAGAGGACTGGGCTGAAAGGGGAACTGGTACACTTCAAAACCACTCTTTGAAGTCTCCCCAATGTAAAAGGCACATCTGGGTATAAGAACTGGGTCTCTGACCCCCTCAAATCAGACACTTCTGGATCTACAACGGGACTCTGTCAGACTGCTGGGGTGTGCAAAGGACTCACCTGGACTGCTTTTCTAGAAGGACTGCTTTTCTGCTGCCTGCTGCTCCCTGACTTTGCCTTCCCACCACAAGGGATCTCCAAGGGCTTGTTAGCTTGCCTCCTGTTCCCAAGTTTCAAGGACATCAAAGACTTGAACCAGCTGCGCATGGACTCTACAAGCTGTGAGACTGTTCTGCCTTGGAAGTGGTCCTAAGGTGCTCTATCTTCTGTGGTGTTCATCAGAACTGCCGTGAAGCAATGAAAAGCCTAGCAAAGCCTCGCCACACAGCTAGTAACCTCAACTGACTCGATGCAGGGGGGTCGCAAAACCCGGAAAGCCACCCCACTGAGCTGCCAGCCCCTCTGAACCAACACAGTGATGCCAAACCCCACAAAGTCTTGCCGCATAGCTCCACTGGATCACTGCAAAGTGGCACCAAGCCTTGCAAAGCCTCACTGCACAGCTTCTTGGAATCAATGAAAGGTGATGCCAAGCTGTGCAGAGCAATGCCACCCAGACCGTGCACCAGGATTTAAGGGATTCTGTTCAGCAGGCCCAAGAGGGTCCCTGTAGCTGACCCGCAATTCATCGCGGTCGGCCGGAACATGTGACTTTTTCCCGGTCCAGAACACCCCAAGAACCACAGCTTCTATGCGCTATTGTCACCCAAATATTTAAAATTGAATATGTCACTATCTACATATTGGATTTTTGTCATTTTAGTCTTGTTTTATTTATAAAATCATAATCTGTATTTCCAACCTGGTGTGTAGTTTTTTTGTGATGTTCTCACTGTGTTACTGTTATTGCACAAATATTTTATACATTGCCTTCTAAGTTAAGATTGCCTGTTTTGTGTCAAGCTACCCAAGGGTGAGCACAGGATAATTTGAGTTGTGTTGTGACTTACTTTAAATAGGATTGTGGTCCCTACTTGGACATGCTGCACACCTCTGCCAACTAGAGACCCAATTTCTAACAGATAGAAATATGCAGTTTGTTGTCCCTGGACTCTTAATTTAAAGTCACAATTTATAGTACAGTCAGATTTTAAATTGTAAGTCTGAAAATGACACTTTTTGAAAGTTGGCATTTTCCTACTTTAACCATTAGACGTCTCTGAATACACGTCTGGGGTAGATGACAGCTGGGCTTTGAGCATTCCCTCTAGGCAGCCACACACAATGGAAGTTTAGGTGTGACTTGATGGGCAATTAACTGGCTTAATTGGGAGGGGTGAGCTTAGCACTGCCTCACTTTCACCTGAATAGACTTGTCCTGTCCACCCACAATAGGGCTTATTGAGCCTTTTTTGTCACTCTGGCCACCTTGCAGCTAGGACTTGGGAGGCAGGGCATCTGTAGATTTTAAAGGAAGGCCTGGAAGTTTCTCTCACCAACCAGAACTGGGGCACTGAAGAATCAATAATGGACCCAAACCCACCAAATCAGAATTGCTACTGGAAACAAGGACACTGTCAGGAAGAAGGATTGCTCTGCTGCCAGGAGGGACTGCCACTCTGCCACTGCATTGCTGTGTTAAACTACTGCTTGCTGTGTGCTGTGTTGTGGGGGGGCTGCCACTTTACTAATGGCTTTGCTGTCTTGGCCTGCTGCTTCTTGCCTGCAGTGAGAAGGACTGGACTTGTTCTCTACTTCCTAGAACCCTAGAATCTCTAATGGCTTGTTGGATTGCCGCCTTTTCATCTGCAGTCTCAGGCACATTAAAGACTGCTTCCAACGCACCTGCTATAGCACATGGACTCTGTCAACTGTTAGTCTACCCTGCCAAGTGGTGCCACTCCAGTCCTGAACCCTTAGAATTGGGTCTATGGTGCTCTATCTTCTCTCATTTTCATCAAAACCGCTGCAAAGCAACGCGAAGCCTCGCAAAGCCATGCAGACCTTGCACCAGGATTTAAGCTACTGTGTTCAGCGGGCCCATGTGAGTCCCTATAGCCGGTCCGCATTCATCATGGTTAACCTGAACTTGTGACTTTGTCTCAGTCCAGTTTGACCAGGTGATTGCAGTTGGCGATTTGCATTTCTATGCACTATTTTCACCTGAATCTTTAAAACTGCATACCTCAGGATCTATTTATTGGATTTTTGTCATATTGGGCTTGTTTTAATCAGCTAAATAGTCCCTATGTGTCTAGTCTGGTGTTGAGTTCTTTTTGTATTGTCTTTCACTGTATTACTGTAATTAAGTGCTACACATTGCCTTCTAAGTTATGGCTGCCTGCTCTGTGCCAAGCCACCACATTGTGAGCACAGGGTAATTTAGCTTGGGTGCATATCTCTGCCAACTAGAGACTCAATTTCAAACACAGACAATAACTTTGCTAAATTGCCCTGAATTATTTTACTGAAAGATATTGTGTATATTACCCCATGTCAGAGTACAGAAGAGTACACTAATTACTTCAGCCTACATGAGATATTTATGACATAATGTACCACCTTTTGCACGTTATGAAGATATTGCAAAATGCTGAGAAGTTCTGTGATCTTGTAGAGACTCAAGGCCGCAAACCAAGAGCCTTAATAAGTTATGGAGCTCTGAGAAATGGGTAACTTTGGGCCAGGTGTATCAAGCTCCCTGTTTGCATTTCTTAAATAGCAAATTTTAAAGAAATAGGCATTTTAGAAATGCAAAATGGGATGTAGCAAAAATGCAAGTCGATAATAGCGATTTCTTAAAATTCTCAAAAAAGTAGCGATTCGGTATTTGAAAATCGCAAATTGCGAAAACGGCAAACCGCACCAGTCTGATGACATTACAACCAGGAAGTGAGTCAGCCAATGCTGTTTCCAGGAGCCACACTCACAGGAGGAGGCAGAGAGACACAGCCCAGCACCAGGGAGGCAGTTGTGTGACCCAACCAGGTCCAAACAGCAACATGGCCAATGATGGGAATGTGAAGGAGAAAGGAGACAGGAAGTGCAAGCTCAAATTCAGTGAGCAGGAATTAGAGGTGCTCACTGAGGAGGTGGTAAGGAACCACAACAAATGTTTTGGAAAGAACTCACTACAGGTACCTGAAAGTGAGAACAGGAAACTGTGGGCAGAAATCCAGACAAAAATATGCGCAGTGGGTGTTGCGCAGAGCTCTGTTGAGGAGATACACAAGCGATGGTACGACTTGCGTTCCCGTGCCAAGAAGAGGGTGGCCAGCAGGTTAAAGGAGGCAAGGAGCACCGGAGGAGGGCCACCCGCCCAGACATCGTCTACACCATTGGAAGACATGGTGGAGTCCACACTGCTTCCTGAAGCTGACAGTTGTGTCACTGACATTGGCACCTCAAGGGCACCCAGCACCAGCAAAGGTAAGGGCAGTAATGATGTAGATCCCCATATGTGCATGTACAAATGCCCCTTAGAAAATAGCTATTAGCTCGATGCATTGTGAGAAGTAGTCCATGTCACATCTTACATACAACGCAACAATGCCTTAGTGGAGTGGTAGTCCACACTCCTAAAGTGCTAATTCCACATATATAGCAAGTTAGTGGACAGCCACAAAGAGGAACAACACAAACAACTCACAATGATACGATGTTAGTGAACAGTCATTATTATTGTGCAACATTTAGTGAAATATTCATAAATTACATGCTGCTCATTGTTGTTGTAGATGTCCCGGGCCCTCATGCAGCAGAAGGTTGAATGTGGGGGATGGCGAAACACAGCCACAGTCCGACTCAAACACCAGTGAGTCCTTCAGTATTGCACTAACTAGACGCAGGGAAAGGGTGTTACCTCTCCCAGAGTATATCCTGGACTGAGATGAAATGCCAGATGAAGTACCCACACCACCTCCAGAGGCTAAATCCAAAGGAAGTCAGCAGTCCCTGCCCCAGCATCAGTCATCTCCCCTCAGGAGGCGTCACAATGCAGGCAGACAGTGCACAGATGAAGGAGAGGACCCATCAATTTTTGCTTGCCTTTAAGCTTCCATGTTGAAAGTGCTGCACCTGCAATGAAAACACGTGAGGTCAATGCACAGGCAGTTTGTGTCTCACAATGACAATATGGGAGTACTGCACAAGCAGTTGGATGCAATCAATGAAAACATGGGATCCATACACAAGCAGTTGGAGTCTCAGAATGAGGGACAGCAAACAGCAGTCGAAAACACAAAGTTCACAAGCGCCATTAGGGGACTCTGCACTGAGATTCAGCAGGAGCGTGTCAGCCACCATAAGCGCCAACACCAATTTATGGGAAGGTTCGATGGGTTCTGCAGATCGGCCAATCGGCTCGCTAGCTCAACTGCCTTGATTTCACGACGTGCTGTGGGCATACAGGTGGAGATGGCACATTGCAGTCAGGACGTTGCACAGGGATTGGTGCAAATAACCAATGTTCTGGATGCAGTGCAGACAGCACTCAGTGCTACAAATAGCGAACTTGGTGGTGGGGATAGTGAGGAGCTCACTAGCCTCAGCAGTCTTACAGCCCCCGTGATGGCTCCTAGGTGTCACAGTACCAGACACCATACTGTCTTGGAACCCACTACAAGAGGTGAGAGCGAGACCACTGAGTGGAGTGTGTGGATGTAGGAAGTAATGAAGAGGGCTAAAGGGGACTACCTTAACATGTAGCACTACAGTTATACTATGAAGCTAATAGTGTGACACTGTTACTTGCACATGTTTGCCTATAGTGCATAGCTATGCCCTATTGACACATATGTTACTTGAAGTCAAGGTAATAAAGATGCTAACTACAGGATTACATAAGAATGAAGTGGTGTTGTCATTACTTACATCAGAATTGGTTGCGCGTGATGTCAGCACGTCTTTGCCTGCCCTCTGCTGCACTGCTCCTGTCTACTGGGTGAAGGGGTGGTAAGGGATTACTATACTCATCTGAGTCCGGCTCCATGGGTTCCACAGGTATGCCCCTTGTCATTGCAATGTTGTGCAACATAGCACATGTAGCCACAATTTTGCAGGTCGCCTCTGGGCTGTACTGTAGTGCTGCCCCACTCTTATGGATGCACCTCAAGTGGCTCTTCAGCAGTCGAAGGTCCTCTGCACCACACTGCGGGTTGTCCTGTGTGCAGCATTGTACTTCCTCTCGGCTGGCGTTGCAGTGCTGGCTCAGGTAGGGTGTCAGTATATAGTTCCACACTGCGTAAGCACTGTCTCCTGGAATAAAAAGTGAGTAAAATGAGTACTTATGATATCTGACGTCACATTTACATCAATGCAACATTGTCAACTATTACATTACCCAGTAGATATCCTTCGCCAAACTCCCCAGCTAGTAGTCTTGTGTGAATTCGACTGTAGTGAAAGATGTACGAGTCATGTGTGCTACCTGGGTATCTGGCCACGAAATCGATTATGATGGTGGAGGCATTGATAATCACATGTATGTTCATGGAATGATGGTTCTTACGGTTCCGATAAACATGCTCGGTGGCTGATGGTGGACAGATTGCTACATGTGTCCCATCGATGGCACCTATGACATGAGGGAATTGTGCAATCTGGTAGAAATCATATTTTGTCTGAAGTAATTCCTGTAGGGTGTTGGAGAATCTTATGTGCTGTTGAATTTTGTTCAGCATGGCATTGAGAAATGAATTGAATAATCATGAGAGGGCACTCTGTGAGACACCTCGTGATGCTGCTCTGACCCCTTGACAGCTCCCTGTGGCTAATAGGTGCAGAGAGCATAATACCTGTACATCGGTGGGTATACTATTGGTCCTGTGTATGGTGCGCTGCAGTAGGGGTTGTAGATCAGCTATCAGGTCAAGTATCATGGCTGAGCTTAACCTCTACTTCTCATAAATGTCCTCTGTCTGGTCAAAAAGGGTTATGTGCACTCTGAAAATGCGCACCTGTTTCCTCCTCCCTCTCCTCAAACCTGCCAGGATCCTCATCCTCCTTGCCATCACATAGAGTGCAGCCATTGTGGAAAAGAGGCTGAGTTATTCTGGGCCTCTTTATATAGGTTGCACCTGGTTACCACCTGATTTCAATTCGTGGTAAATTGCAAGTGCAAAAATGCTACAAATACCGAATATTCGCTATTTGTGAATTTTTTATGCATTGCATTGCGAACCGGAATTTGCGTGTCGTAATCTGCGTCTCGCAAATAGCATCATGATTTTGCGGATCGCTATCTTCGATTCGCAATTTGCGTAACGCAGTGATTCACTAAATCATGTCGCAGTCAGAAATTGCCATATTGCAAAATCATGCCGCAGTCACAAGGAATAGATATTTTAGCGATACCTTATTTTCGCACAGCAAATGTCTTTCATACATCGTATTTGCCATCTTTGCATTCGCAAACGGTAATTTTTTGCGATTTGCACAGTTTGCAAAAGCAAAAAAGTTTGATACATCTGGCCCTTTGGTCCTTATAATATGTGTGCTTCTTAAGCATTCCTTCTCAAAATAATTGCACAGCAGCACATTGCTTCAGGGAAGGTGTGACATCTTCTACTGATCCTGCCTTTTTATCCCACAGAACTTTGCCCAGTGGAATTTTCAGTGTTGAAACAAAACTATGGTGGTCATTACAACCCTGGCGGTCGGTGTTAAAGCGGCGGTAAGACCGCCAACAGGCCGATAAAAAAAAAAATGGAATTACAAACATGGCGGAAACCGCCAACAAAGACAGCCACTTTAACACTCCAACCGCCACGGCGGTACAAACAAACAGCATGGCGGTCACCGCCAACAGACAGGCGGAGGACAATGTACCGCCCACAGTATCACAACCTACCAATCCGCCACCTTTCCTGGGGCGGATTCACCGCAAACAAAAACACAGCGGAAACAGGACTTCGAAGGGAAAAAGCTCACCTCTGCACACCCCACAAAGAACCAGGACGCCATGGAACCAGAGCTCCACATTTTCCCAGCCTTTATCTTCTTGCTCCTCTACCAGGAGCACATATGCCGGCAGCGAAGACCACGGTGAGTACTGCACCTACGACACAGGGGAGGGGGGAGGGAAAAAACAGTGACACACACATGCAACATGCAACACCCCCACCCCCACCCTCACCCACGACAACACACACACTAATACAGCATGATAAATTACCGTTACACCCCCAAACCCCCGGAAGAATGCAAAGACAAAAGGAAATGAGGTGAACTATTGTAATATATTAAAATTCAGTAGTCAAATAATATACATACACTATTTACAAATATATGCACAAAGAATATTAGTCCAAGGTATTCCACCCTTATAGTCCATGGACCACTGGGCCCTCACTGCATGGGTGAGGCCCACACAAGATACCCGAACATGTCGGGGAGAACACTGCAGGGGCATCAGATAGAAATAAAACAGGCACCTCAGGGGGAAGGGAAAGGGTGGGCACCTCAGCCGGTTGAGTGCACGACGCCAAAACCACAAGGGGGCCACATGACCATTGTTCAATCCTGGGGAGTGCAAAGCCACAGTCTCACAAGTCTCTACAGTGGGTGGTTTGCCCACTGTTCAATCCTGGGGAGTGCAAAGCCACAGTCTCACAAGTCTCTACAGTGGGTGGTTTGCCCACTGTTCAATCCTGGGGAGTGCAAAGCCACAATCTCTCAAGTCTCTACAGTGGGTGGTTTGCCCACTGTTAAATCCTGGGGAGTGCAAAGCCACAGTCTCACAAGTCTCTACAGTGGGTGGTTTGCCCACTGTTCAGTCCTGGGGAGTGCAAAGCCACAGTCTCTCAAGTGGATAACAGTCTCCACTGGTTCTGGAGGGGGCTTTGTGCCCAGAGTGCTTCATCCTGCCAAGGACAGAGGTAGTGGATGTAAATCTCCACTGGTTCTGGAGGGGGCTTGGTGCCCAGAGTGCTTCATCCTGCCAAGGACAGAGGTAGTGGATGTAAATCTCCACTGGTTCTGGAGAGGGCATGATGTACAGAGTGCTTCATCCTGCCAAGGACATAGGTAGTGGATGTAAATCTCCACTGGTTCTGGAGGGGGCTTGGTGCCCAGAGTGCTTCATCCTGCTTGTGGCGGCCTCAGTAGCGTCAGTGCTTTTGGCGCTCAGGGGCCTGCGGTGCTTGTGGTGGCGGTGTCTTTGGCAGCGGTGCTTGTGGCAGTGGTGTCCTTGGCAGCGGTGCTTGTGGCGGCGGTGTCCTTGGCAGCGCTTCAGCTGCTGGCGGTCCTGTCCTGGGCAGCGGTGCTTGTGGCCGCGGTGTCTTTGGCAGCGGTGCTTGTGCCGGCGGTGTCCTTGGCAGCAGTGATGGTGGCGGTGGTGTCCTTGGCAGCGGTGCTTGTGATGGCTGTGTCCTTGACAGCGCTTCAGCTGCTGGCGGTCCTGTCTTGGGCAGCGGGCTGCTGGGGCTCACCTCCTGGGCAGGGGGGCTGCTGCTGGCGGTCCTGGCTTGGGCAGTAGGGCTGCTGGCGGTCGCCTCCTGGGCAGCAGGCCTGCTGCTGGCGGTCCTGTCTGGGCCAGCGTGGCTGCTGCTGGCCGGCTCCTGGACAGCGGGGCTGATGCTGGCGGTCCTGTCTGGGCCAGCGGGCCTGCTGCTGGCGGTCCTGTCTGGGGCAGCGTGGCAGCTGCTGGCGGTCCGTTCTGGGGCAGCGGGGCTGCTGGCTTTCGCCTCCTGGGCAGCGGGGCTGATGGCGGTCTTCTCCGCCGTACTGATCTTCCCAGACTTGCCAGGTTTCTTGTGCCCCTTCCCCACCTGGGAAGGTGTCGCAGCTGACTCCACACTCCCACCTGTACCTCTGGGAGCGGCTTTGGTGGCTGTTGTCTTCCCCCTCTCCCACCAGGCACTGGCCAACTTTTGATGCTTGACAGGTGGGGGACTGTCCGTGCTGTGGCTCACTGGCTGCCCTGCTGCCTGGTGCACTCCAAAATCCAGTGACTACTGGCACCACTGGTCCCGCCGATGTTGTGGCTGAGGTGCTAGGTTGGGACCTGGAGAGTCGGGCCCTAGGAGACTGACGGGGTGGGGGAGGTGAGGGAAAGAGGTCAAGGGTGGCTAGGAAAAGTTTCTTAGGGAACACTGGGACGGGTAGCTGGAGGGGGTTTGGGAGAGGAGGAAGAAGTTGTGGTTGTAGGAGGTGTCCGTCTGGTGACTTTGGGTGAAGGTGCATGCGCTGGAGGCTGTCGTGAGGTGGATGGCTGTTGGGTGGGTGTGTGGCTGCGTTTGTGTACCTTGTGAGATGGCATCACAGACACACTGGGAGAGGACACAGGGGATGTGTGAATAGTAGTTGGGGTTGTGAGTGCACATGTGGTGGTGGGTGTGCTGGTGATGGAAGTAGTGGCTGTAGATGTAGTGCATGCAGGTGTGAGTGGAGATGAGACTGGGAGGGAGACAATGAGGAGGGGGACACAGTGGAGGCAGTGGATGTTGCTATGTTTGCATGTGTGTGATGCTTGCATGAGTGCCTGCTTATGTTTGCCTGAGCTTCCTTTGTGTGTTGAGGTGTGTGCATGCTGGTCTGATGGTGTGCTTGGGATAGGCCGAGGTACAGGGGATTGAGTCTGGGTGGAGGAAGTTGGAGGGGGGAGGCTAGAGACAGGGACAATGGCTGCCATCAGTGCTGAGGCCAGAGTCTGAAAAGCTTGCTGAAGGGCTGCCTGACCAGAATGAATGCCCTCCAGGGATGCATTGGTTTGTTCCAACTGCCTCTCTATACCCTGGATGGCATTCAAAATGGTAGACTGCCCAACAGTGAGGGACCTGAGGAGGTCAATGGCCTCCTCACTGAGGGCAGCAGGGGTGACTGGGGCAAGGCCTGAGGTGCCTGGGGCGAAGGAGATGCCCACCCTCCTGGGTGAGCGGGCACGGGGCAAAGGCTGAGGGGCTGCTGGGAGGGCGGAGCTGGAGGGGGTGTGGCGGCTGTACCTGTAGATGTGGGGGGCACAGATGGGCCCACCACCACAAGGGAGCTCCCATCAGAGGACAAGTCTGTATCACTGGTGTCAGCTCCTGTCCCCGCCGTGGAGCTCCCCTCGCCCTCCATCCCACTGGTGAAATCAGACTCCGTAGTGTCGCCCTCCAGGGCCATGTGGGCTGCAGCTCCCTCCTGCTCCGGTGCCACTGCTCCTCAGCCTGATGATGCTAATGCACACATGTACAGGGAGACCACAAAAAGGGGGGGAGACAGAAGAAAGACATGTTGGGTTCATGCGTTACAGCTACCGGTGGCGGACACGACAGACACAGAAGCCCCCTGCACTACGCCGCGCACTTGGGGTCCACTATTCAATCCCTGTGACATGGCCTACAAGGCTATGGCCGATATCTGCACACATGGATGTCACAGGAGGCTGACTAGGTGTAGTTGGCACTGTACCAAGGTGCGGTGGGGTGCCACAGAGTCTGCCTGAAAAAGGGGACTTAACTAGCACACTCGCCCTGGCCTAGGGAAACCCACAGCCCACCTCCCCCACCCAGACACCTCCACTGCGCGCTGAATCAGCAGAATGAGAGTGTACTCACCCCCTTGTTGCTTCTGTGATGCCCTCAAGCGCCCATTGAACTCCGGGTATGCCACTTCTAGGATCTTGAACATCAGGGGGGTCATGGTGCGACGGGCACCCCTCCCACGTTGGGAGGCCATCCCCAGCTGGGCCTCCGCCGTCTTCTTGCTCTAGCATTGAGGTCACGCCTCCACCCAGTGGGTGCTCCATCTGTGGTAGACCCCCAGGGTCCGGACGTCCTTGGCGATGGCACGCCAAATATCCTTCTTCTGGTGGGCACTGACCTACATGAATTGTACAGGGGAAAAAGAGAAGTTATTACCAAGTGCACCGTCACAGTCATTGGCCTGCATACCTACCCTTGCCATGTGGCACATGCACTCATCATCGTTTCATGCACGCATCATTCTCCCCCCCCTATCTTTCATCCACACTACTCAACACAGGCATTGCCCATACAGCATGCTCACAGTGTACTTACCTGTTTGTCTGGAGGACCGTAGAGTAGCGTGTACTGGGGGAGGACCCCATCCACGAGTTTCTCCAACCCCTCCGTGCTGAAGGCAGGGGCCCTTGCCCCAGACGCACGAGCCATTGTCTCTTCCAGACTGAGGTCACAGCAGCACTTGCAGTGTAGGTCCTCTCCTGTCGAAGATCAGGTATTGAGTGATTAAACAGATAGAAAATGTCGGTCACGTCCGCTGCGGTGCGTACCGTCACCGCCCGCGTACATCGTCATTGGCTCCTGGGACCCATAGGGTCCAATGTCCACTAATGCAGAATTGTGCTGCGGTCTTCGACCACCTACCGCGACGGTGTACAACGCCAGTGCAGTTACCTCACATCCCATTGTTCCACTTTACAGGTCAGGCAGCCGCCATTTCAGGGGCCCACATGGCTTTATTTTGAACTGCGCCACACATACCTAGGCCTTGGCTCAACACTCAGACAGGCAAAATTCGGGTTATGAATGGTTTTCTGAGTAAGCTGTGTTTACGTACCTCTGAGTTGGTTGACTCTGTGCTCGGTGTTGTCCTTCATAGGCACTGTCCGCTGGGACATGTGAGGAGATGGCAGCATCCTCCGGTGTACAGACCGCTGGTGGACCTGTCGACAATGGAGGAAAGACATGTAATCATCACCTACAGGCTTGATCGTGCCACAATCCTGGAACTGTGTGCCCAGTTGGAGCCAGACCTGATGTCAGCTATCCGCCATCCCACAAGAATCCCCCCTCAAGTGCAGGTGCTGTCAGTACTCCATTTCCTTGCAAGTGGGTCTTTTCAAACTACAGTGGCCATAGCATCAGGGATGTCCCAGCCTATATTTTCCAACGTGTTGTCCAGAGTGTTGTCTGCCCTGCTGAAACACATGCAGAGCTACATCGTTTTCCCTCAGGTGGAGGAGTTGCCTACGGCGAAATTTGACTTCTATCCCCAACATCATAAGTGCCATTGATGGGACACATGTGGCCTTGGTCCCCCTGCAGGAGGGAACAGGTGTACAGAAACTGGAAGAGTTACCATTCGATGAATGTGAAGATGGTGTGTTTGGCAGACCAGTACATCTTCCATGTTAATGCCAAATTCCCTGGCTCAGTGCATGACACTTACATCCTGCGGAATAGCAGCATCCCTTATGTGATGGGGCAACTCCAGAGGCACTGTGTGTGCCTATTAGGTGAGCACCTGGAACCAAATCAGTGGGAATAGTTGTCTGGGGATATCCCTACAGGTTATTGTATGTCCAATAGTTGTCCCTAGCCATAACTCTGGTTACCCCAACCTGTCATGGCTACTGACCCGAGTGAGGAATCCCAGGACAAGGGCAGAGGAACGCTACAATGAGGCACATGGGCGAACTAGGAGGATTATAGAGCAGGCCTTCGGCCTCCTGAAGGCCAGGTTCCGGTGCCTCCATATGACAGGTGGTTCCCTATTCTACTCACCAAAGAAGGTGTGCCAGATTATGGTGGCCTGCTGTATGCTTCACAACTTAGCTTTGCGACGATAGGTGCCTTTTTTGCATGAGGATGGTCCCGATGAAGGTGTTGTGGCAGCTGTGGAGCCTGGGGACAGCGAAGACGAGGAAGGAGAAGAAGAGGACATCGACAACAGGAACTCTGTGATCCTGCAATACTTCCAGTGAGACACAGGTAAGAAGACAAACCTGCCTACTACATGTACTTTAACACTACTACCTCCCTACTGTCTGTCCTTTTCACCCAGTGTATGGTCACTGAGTTGTCACTTTCCCTTACGATTTCATAGATGTGGGTCCCACTGTGTGACATCTGCTTTGTTTCCTCATGGACTAGAGCTGTGTGACATAGGTATGTTGACATTACAATTGAAAGAGCATTTTGTCACTGTAATTGCTAATACACATTTTCGAAATCACAGACAGACTCCAGATTGTTTTGTGCTTTAAGGGTGTTTATTTAAGTTCTCAATATTGAAGGGGGTTGTAAAATGGTGAGGGGTGATGGTCGAGGAATGTCCATGGCAGAGTCCAGTCTATTAGTCTCACAGGTGCATTGTCCAAAGGGGCATAGGAAGTGGAGCTGGGGCAGTTTGAGGATGGGCAGGGTGACAAGGTGGGACAAAAGGATGACATTCAGGGTGGTCTCATTTCTTGGCGGGGGTCTTGGCATTGTTCTCTGTCTTTGTCCTGGATCTCAGGGACAGTTTGCGGGGTGGTTCTCCCTCTGAAGGGGGTGGGGTGCTGGTGATCCTGTTGTGGTGCCTCCTGTCCACTAGCGCCGGCGGATGTGGTGGGCAATTCATCGTCCAGGCTAGTGTCAGGGGTCCCTTGTTGTGCCACAGTGTCCCTCCTGGTGTTGAGGACTTCCTTCAGCACCCCTACGATGGTGCTCAGGGTGGAATTGATGGATCTGAGTTCCTCCCTGAAGCCCAAATACTGTTCCTCCTGCAGCCTCTGGGTCTCCTGAAACTTGGCCAGTACCGTTGCCATCGTCTCCTGGGAATGGTGGTACACTCCCATGATGTTGGAGAGGGCCTCGTGGAGAGTGGGTTCCCTGGACCTGTCCTCCCCTTGTCGCACAGCAGCCCTCCCAGTTCCTCTGTTTCCCTGGGCCTCTGTCCCCTGAATGGTGTGCCCACTGCCACTGCCCCCAGTTCCCTGTTGTTGGGGTGGTGGGTTAGCCTGGGTTCCATGTAGTGGTGGACACACTGCTGATTGACGTGTCTTGGGGACAGAGGTATGGGTCCGCTGGGTGGGTGCTGTGCTGGTGTTTCCAGAGGGGGAAGCTCTGTGGTGGCCTGTGCCAGTGTGAGGGGAACTGACTGTCCCGAGGTCCCAGATGGGCCTGGCTGGTCGTCTAGATCCAGTTGGACAGAGCTGCTGTCATCACTGTGGACCTCTTCTGTTGGTGGTGTGGACATGTGTGGACCCTCCTGTGCGGTGATGTTGGGTAGGGGTCCTGCAGGGGTGTAAAAGCATGATTATTGCATCTGTATGTACCATGGTGTGCAATGGGTGGGTGACCGTGTACCCCAGTGCTTGCATTCCTGTGTGAGACCTTGTGTGATGATGGTTTAGGGGGGCGTATGGGTATATGCAGTGGCCATGCATTGGTGATAGATGTCCATGCTTTGTTGTTGCATGCAGGGCTTGGTGTTGGGATGTGTGGTTTGTGATATTGGGACATTTGTGAGGAGTAGGAGTGATGGGGGTGAGGGCGAGTGTGGGGGTATGTGATGGCATGCAGGTAGGGTGGGGATATAGTAGTTAAGGTTTGACTTACCAGAGTCCATTCCTCCAGCTACTCCTTCGAGGCCCTCAGGATGCAGAATAACCAAGACTTGCTCCTCCCATGTTGTTAGTTGTGGGGGAGGAGGTGGGGGTCCGCCGCCAGTCCTCTGTACCGCAAGGTGGTGTCTTGATACCACGGAACGCACCTTCCCCCGTAGGTCGTTCCACCTCTTCTTGATATCATCCCTATTTCTTGGGTGCTGTCCCACTGCGTTGACCCTGTCCACTACTCTTCGCCATAGCTCCATCTTCCTAGCTATGGGGGTGTGCTGCACCTGTGATCAGAATAGCTGTGGCTCTACCCGGATGATTTCCCACACCATGACCCTGAGCTTCTCCTCAGAGAGTCTTTGCTGTGCCGTGGTGTGGGTGATGTGTGGGGTGGTGTGTGTTGTGATGTGTGGGGTGATATCTAGTGGTGTCTTGTGTGAGGTGCGTGGATATTATGTGGGTGATGGTATTGTGTGCCTATGGATGCTTGGTTTCAGATTGTAGTGTCTCTCTGGCCTTCTGTCGCAATTGTGGTCGTAGGGGTTTGTGGGTGATGTGGGTGTGTGTTTTATATTGTATTGGGTTTGTGGGAGTGGTGTGTGTATGTGTATCAGGTGTGTGTATTTGGAATTGTCCAATGTGGTAGTATTTTGTTAGTGTGTGTGTATTTTGAGCGTGGCGGTGTGTACCACCAATGGAATACCGCGGTTGAAAGAACGCCACGTGGATTCGTGGGTCGTGATAGTGTGGGCGTATTTCTGTTGGCGTGACGGTGGAGGTTTTGGTTTTGCCAGTTTATCACTGACCTATGGTGTGGCGTACTTGTATGGGTGTCTCAATTTTGGTGGATTCCGAGCTGTGGGTCATAATGACCGTGGCGGAATTCCACTGCCGTGGCGGTGTGTTGGCGGTCTTCTGCATGGCGGTAAGCAGCTTTTACCACCAATGTTGTAATGAGGGCCTATATGTCCCGGTGGATGTTTTCATGGAGTGTCAGGCCCTATGCACACCTATCCTTGTGAATGTCTTGCTATTGCAAGACGTGGGCCCCCAACTACATTGCAACAGTTGATCATTATACCAATATATAAAAAGGGGTACAAGTCATAGCCCAAGAATTACAGACCTATATCTCTACTTGTCGCCAATGTTATGGGTCGGATCTTGTTACATATGCTGGAAGAATGGACCACAGCCAATAACATTCTAGCTGATATCCAATATGGTTTCAAAAAGGGGTTAGGCACCATTGACCAAGGCCTGAACCTGAGCATTAGCATAGGCAAGTATGCAGCTGCAAAGAAAGGCTTGATTTTTTGGCATTCATGGGTTTCACTGCCACATTCAACTGTGTGGTCTACCCTAAACTCTGGGCTCCCATGTCTGAGATGGATTTTGAAGCTGCTGTAACTAATTTAATCAGGCAGCTATACTCCAATGCAAGTGCTTGTGTGCATTGTGGCAGGAAGGGTAAGTGTACACAGTCTTTCATGATCAAACGTGGGGTTAGGCAGGGTTGTGTGCTTGCCACCTTCCTCTTTTCCTTGTACACCAAAAGAGTAGAAGAATCTCTGGGGAGGAAAATCAGAGATGTCCCATATATTGGTGTGCACCCCGTTCCCATTGACCTGGAAGAGCTGGATTTAAAGGTGACTGAGAGAAAAACCTTTACCATGACTTTTGGCAGAAGGCCCAAAAAGCACCCCATATTTTCCATCAATAATTGTAGTGTGAGCGATGCCCCGTGCGTCTCTTACCTGGTCATTCTTTTTGACTCCGAGTATATGTGGAAACCAATGGTGACAAATAGAGCAGCAATGCTGGAGACGTCAGTCTTGCCTCAGGTACATTTTACCAAGAGGCTAGGTGTTAAACCTGTCTGTGAGATTCTGACCATTTGCGTGCCCAAATCGGTGGACATTCCCACATATGGGGTAGGGATCTGGGGCATAGGGGCCTCCATGAGATCCAGAGTGTAGAGGACGACTTCCTAAATAATCTTTTAGCTGTTCCCCTGAGCTGTTCCAACAGTGTGAGACATGACGAGTTAGATTTTCCCCACATTAAGGACCGAATTAAACTTGCCCCTCTCTTACTCTGGCACTCAAGTTGGATAAGGGAACCAGTCAAGCTGACTCAACGGGTGTTCGAGGACTGTCTGAAATTAAATGCAGTGCTCAAGTTAAGCTGGATTTTGTATGTGAAATTTACCTTGAAGGAAATTGGGCTATCAGACTTATTGACTTCATCTCAATGATGCCTATCCTAGAGTAAAAACAAAGATGAAGCAGGTGTTTTTGGCACACGCCAGGGGAAAAAGAGTGGAGTCTAACAAAAATAAAGTAGCAGTATCTTTATATAGCCTGACTTCCTCGTAAGAGGTTTGTCAAACTTATTTATTAGGTATTCAGAGCCTGCAGCACCAATTTGTCCTTACCAGGTTCTGCGGTTCTGCTTAAAGTATTTACCCTTAATGTTAGGCTATCCTCCTAGGTGTTACACCCTGAAGGAGTTAGGTCCCTGTGATGGCACATACCCCTGATCAGATTTACACTTTATTTTTCTCTGTTCGTTTTACAAGGTCCCTATGCAAAAGCTTATTGTACCCCTCCTAAAAGGTTATCATTTTAGACAATGCTGACCAACTCTCTCCTTCTTAATGAAACTTGAAGCCACTGTTGTTTGGCAGGTGATTGCTTCTTTTTTCTGTCATTGTTTAAAGCTGAGGAAAAGTTTATTGCTCTGATTATAGTATATTTGGGATGCGGTGTTGGACCTGGTCCTTTTTGCAGGGTCATCCCCAAACTTTTTGCCTCCTTCTTCCTACACTTCTGACCTGTATTTGTTGGCTTTAGGACTCTGGGCACTTCTAACCAGTGCTAAAGTGAATATGCTGTAGGTCTAAATTGTATTGGTGATTGGTTTGTCCATGATTAGCATATATGACTTACTGGTAAGTCCCTAGTAAAGTGCACTATGTGTGACCAGGGCCTGTAAAGCAAATGCTACTAGTGGGCCAGCAGCACTGATTGTGCCACCCACATGGGTAGCCCTGTAAATATGTCTCAGACCTGCCACTGCAGTGTCTGTGTGTGCAGTTTTAAACTGCCAGCTCGCCCTGGCAAGTGTATCCTCTTGCCAGGCCCAAACCTTCCCTTTTTGTACATGTAAGTCACCCCTAAGGTAGGCCCTAGGTAGCCCCATGGCCGGGTACAGTGTATTTAAAAGGTAGGACATGCACTGTTGTGTTTTATTTCCTCAGAGTGAAATATTTCCAAATCTGTTTTTCACTCTTGCAAGGCCTTTCTCTTCCACAGGTTAACATGGGGATTGCCTTTAAATATTTTTTAAGTGTAGTTTCCCATTGGGAGCAGATGGCGATGTGGGGTTTGGGGTCTCTGAACTTACAATTTAAACATACATCATTTGGTAATGTTCATTTTTAGATTGTCTGTTTAAGTTTCAAAATTCCACTTTTAGAAAGTGGGGATTTTCTTGATGCTTGCCTACTTCAAAAGTAGAAATGAGTATTGGACTGCTGACCCCACAACTTCAGATTACTTCTGGATCAAGAAGATCCTCTGCGAAGGAGAAGAGTTTGATGCTTGAGGAGGACCTGCCACTCAGCCTGTTGTCTTACTGTGCTGGCGTGCTGCTGCTGCTTCTGCCTTAAGAGGGAAAGGGCTGGTCTTTGCTTTCTAAAGTCCTGTTTGTGAAGTTTCTTCAAGGGCTTGGACTGAGCTTGCCCCCTGTTCTGCAGTCTCAGGGACATCAAAGATTTAATCTGCCAGTGCCTGGGCTCTTCTATGCACCGCTGTGTGCGAGTCAGAAAAATCGATGCATCCCCTGTCCAATGGCTGAAAATTTGACAGAGCATCTGCCTCCTGGCTGGAGAATCGACGCAGCATCTGTTCTTAACATAAACCCTTCCCACAGTGCGTCAGAATTTTACATGCACTAGCCCTGGGCACCTGAATCTACACTTCACCGCACGGACCTTAGGCTGCTTGTCTGGAAATCGATGCATCCCTTCCCTGCGAGGAAAGAACTGACTCATCTCTTGCCCAGCGGAAAAAGAGTTGATGAATGGCCTCACTTGCTAGCAAGGAATTTACGCATTGCTTTCTTACCTGACGCACGCTCGCCCATTCAGGTTTATTTTTTATACATTCCTGGTACTTTGAGCTAATACAACACATCCATTGATTTCTATGGTATAAGACTCTTTTTACTTTAAACATCCATATCTTTCCTTGTGTATTTTGGATTTTTGTCATTTTGGTCCTGTTTGATTTAGATAAGTATTGACTATTTTTCTAAACTGGTGTGGAGTCCTTTTGTGGTGTTTTTACTGGGTTACTGTGTGTTTGTGCAAATACTTTACAAATTGGTCTGAGATAAGCCTGAGTGATTTTGCCAAGCTACAAAGGGTGTGGGCAGGGGTTATCTGAGCTGTGTATCTCCCTTACCCTGACTAGAGTGGCGGTCTCTACTTGGACAGGGTGTAAACTGACTTCCCAACTAGAAACCCTATTTCTAACATTGGGGATCAGCGGTGAGTTTAGGACTTGTATTTGTACGTGACATACAGTGATTGGTGTACAAAACTGTTTCAGCGCAGACCATTACGTACCAGCATACTGTTTTTCTCTTTCCGTTTTTTTTTTTTGTTGCAACTCTCAAGTTTAGCCCACAATCATGTCTCAGTCTGGTGAGCACACAAAGGATGGGAGTGATGTGGTGAAAGGGGGAAAACCAGCATCATCTGTTGGGCAGAGGGCCAGACTGAAAGGTGGAAGAGCTCCCTCCAGAGCGAGCAGCATTGTTTAAAGCAGGAGAGAGAAAAACGTTTTTTGAGGAAATGAGACTGGCCTTGGAGGAGGAGAAAGCTCTTTTAGCTTAGGAGCGCAGTCTGATAGAGCTGGACCTGGGGATCAGGAGGGCTGGGTCCAGAACAGATGGTGGCAGTAAAAGTGTTACATCCAGTACTGTGGGAGAAGTGCACATGGTCAGAGACTTGGTGCCCAACTTGAAGGAGGGTGAGTACCAGAGAGTCTGAAGAGGCATTTGGGGGTGCTCCTGAATGGAGTGACTCAGGATATCCCTAAGCAAGGGAGCTGGGGGAGGTTTGGAGTGACCCAGATAGGACCCTTTGTAGTGGGATTGGTGAGGAGTCCCATGTCCTATCCCAGTAGGAGAAGGAGTGGGGGTGGGCAGAGGCCCAGGTTGCCTGAGACCTAGCACCAGAGAGAACACCAGGGGGAGCCTAGCCTGTACCATGAGGCCATCTGGTAAGGGGGGGCCCCATATTATCAGCAGGACTTGGGGGGTAGTTGTCACCAGCATCCCACCAGTCCTGGAGTCTGGTGGTACCACTCTTCGGAGGAGGGGGTCGACATCCAGAAGGAGAAGTGAGAGGGGGAGACGATCCTCAGCGGAGAACCTAGAGGGTCTGGGGTCAGCTATAAGGTCAGAGCTCCCCAGCAATGACTCTGGTGATACCACTCCTGATCTGGGGGGCTTCATGCTCTACCAAATGGGTAGGGTTCAGGACACCAGTACCAGACAGACTCTTGCACTACACTTGAGGAAGTTGTTTCCCTTGGGGGGTAGGAATAATCCCCAGGATCTCCTGGCTTGCCAGGCACAGGTCCAGCCTCAGGGTAGAGACCCTAGGTTAGTGGTCCAGGTTCCGGGTGTCCCCCCTGACCTGGAGGGAGGGGCGACTACTAACAGTGTCCCTACTGTGTTATCTTCTGGGGGTACTCTTCTTGATGGGGGGTGCATAACTCTAGAAGGGGGTCAGGGAAGGAAGAGACTCACCTCTAACCCTGGTTCCATCCAAGGGTACAACTCCTGGGTTGGGAGACCAGTTACAGGGTTGTAGCCCTGCACTAGTGGAAGAATTGTGAAGGTTAGCTGGCAACAGCACCCTGACAGTTCTGGAGTCTGGGGGTACCACTCTCAAAAGGAGGGTACAGAGCCCAGAGGACAAGGGTGGGGAGGAAGGGCTCGCCCCTGGTCTCTGTCCAGCCTAAGGGTACAGACCCTGGGCTGCAGTGCCAGTCTCAGGATACTACCTCTAAACTTGTGGGAGCTAAAGTGGACAAAGGGTGCCAGTCACCTGGGTCTACCGCCCCCCACTCTGAGAAACTACAGCAACTAGAGAGCCCTGGAAGGGCAGAGGCTTGGCTCTCATTGCTTGCTTCAAAACTGCCTGACTCACCCACAAAGAATGTAAAACACAGTCAGGCTTTCGGCATATCCTCAATAAATAGGCAAGACAACATTTGAATGTGGCCGAGTGGAGATTGTTGTGATATATGGTTTTTCGATCTGAGAACCTTACTGGATGTTATTATTCAATGGCTTGATATGCCCAGTACTATATATTAGCTCATAAACCCTGTTTGAATTTCATAAAATCCTTCTGCCTTCATTTAATCTGATTTTCCCTTTGCGGTATCAATTTGCATTGCATGTGTGCACAATGACAATTAGGAACACTTTTAGTGCTGTGAGCATACCTTTGGACTGATTCACAAAGGAAAATCAATGTTTGGAACTGTACGTCTGCACAGAAGCCTCTTACAGTGCACATGTTTCTAAATAAAAAGTTATGCACAAAGAATACACATAGATTATTATGTGAGTATAGATATGCATGAACCTGCCCCCTTTGACATATGCAAGTCAGCAACAGCATAGCCATACCTCTGTAACAACGACATGTTATTACATGTAACATTAAGTTTGTACTTGTGTGTGTTCCTCCACGTGGGTCACATAGGACAATGGTGTGGAGCATACACATAGACCTCACAATTCCTAGTAGTGAGTGTAGGAAAATTACCACATCAGACTTCAATTAAAGACACAACCCTCAAATAAGATCCAGAGCACACAATCAACGCATTTATGTGGAGCAGTGTGTCCTTCCTCCATTACAATAACCCCTACCAACAGCACAGCCTGCCTTAAGACTAGGCCTCGGCGGAATTCTATTACATCGGAGTAATCGGAGTAATTTTGGCAATTCCGAATTACCAATAATTATGTGATTACGCCTCCTCATGTAACTCTGAGTAATTTGGGTGGGAAAATCCTACAGCAAGAGCACATTTAGCAAGCGGCTGCTCATGCTCGCTATTCTTATTTTGCTGCATTCAGGACTGTTTCTTAGTGCAAAATGCAGCCTTGCACCCGTTTTGGATGATTGGGGTGCATTATGTGATAAGAATATAGTGCTAAATTCTAGTAAGAAGTTGGGGAAAATTCTACCTCAAGAGAGCATAAATAAAGCACAAGCACCTCCTTGTGCTCGCTATTCATGTTCTTTTGCAATTACCTCTATTTCTTAATGCAAAATGCATCATCGCGTCCATTATGGAAACAAAAAGACATTTTTGCAATAAGAAAGAGCGCTAAAGGCAGAATTACTCTTCTTGCATAATTCAATCGTAATCTCATCGAATTCTTATCTAATACCACATGAGTGTGCTCCACAGACTTACAAAAGTTAGGCCCACCCCTGCTTCAGACCATCATCAGAGCAGATATGGTGCATGTATAAGTCCAGGAAGCAACATACATCTGCATCTGCAACTGCCATTATGCCCAAAAAGAGTGGGCATGACAATTGTTCACCAGATTACTGATAATATAGAGCATACACTGAAACAAAAGTTGCAAAATACGTTATCCCACATTTCCACAGAGCGGCAATGCATTTTCATTTCAACAATCTGTAATGCATAATTCTTACCAGACCTAGTGCATGCACTAGTAGCAGCAGCTACCTGTGGGGCAGCATGGGCATAACCAAGACTGGCACCACAGCACATCCCCCCTCATACTGCCAGTAAGTGCCAAAGCAAGAACAATTCTAACTGTACACTAAAGATAAACAATGCAAGACCTGTAAATATGTCCACTATCGATACTGAGGGCCTGATTTAGAATGCTGCAGACGGATTACTCCATTACAACGGTGACGGATAGCCCTTCGCTGAAATGTAAATCCCATTCTATCCTATGGGATTTAGATTTTGGCAGACAAAATAGCTGTCATCGATGTGACGGAGTAACCCGTCTGCCGAGTTCTATAGAGGCTCTACGGGCCAGACTTACAAAGCCATAGCGCCACCTTGCACTACATTAGTGTCCTTTTTTTATGCTTATGTGGCTCAACGAGGCAAAAATCCATGCACCATATTTACAAAGTGGCACAATGCATGCATTGCCCCATTTTGCAACCCTTTGCTCCACATTATGCCTTAGCCAGGCATAGAGTATGCAAGGGGGGTGTTGTAATGTGAAGAGGCGTGCAAAAATGGCACAGTGAAATCTACAGGATTTCATGGCGCCATCTTTGGCGTCATTATTAACGGCTGCTCAAAGCAAGCGTTAATAGGACATACCCATTGAAGTCAATGGGCCTCCTTGCACTTTGCTGCACTAGAATCAAAATCTTTGACGCTAGTGTAGCAAAGCGCCACAATAGTGTCAACAACTTGATGCTATTGGCCTAACATGCAAGATGGTGTGCCATATTGCAAAAAGGCACACACCTGGTGTCATTAGGTGGCGGTGGGTGGTGCAAGAAATCTGGCGCATCAGCACTGATGCACCAGATTCTTGTAAATCTGGCCTAAGTGTCTTAACCAACCATTTATTTCAGGGTACATCATATGCTATAACTCAGTCGGAAACCCAACACAAAACCATCCTTTTATAGAATCATATTAATGGTCTCAATTGGAGTTTGGTAGCGAGGGTACACAATTACTAATGTGATGGAGTACCCTTCCTGTCAAACCACTGGTCCAACTGCCCTATTTAAAGTGAGCAGGACTACTAGCCAGCCAACATTGGTTCAATCATGAGAAGGAAACTCCATCAGCCTGACAAAGTAGGGGGCATCAGTAGAAGAGCATTACACTATCCTCCCTAGTTAAGATGGACAGTGTGATGTGCTTTTTTCTTGGTTCATCAGCACTAGATTAAACCAGTCACAGATGGCCATCATCCCATGCACATAACATTCAGAAGTGCACAGCTGAGGTGAGGTTGGCAGAAAAGCCAGGTCAGAGGTAAGGACCCTGTGCCAAACCCTCCAAGGGTGACCAACCCCAGCTACTCATGACCTTGTGCAGTCTACAATGGGCTTTTTCCTTGGAACCTGGCCTCCAGCCGAACTCTGTGCCCAGTCCGTCATTGGTGGCCAACCTTCTCTGAATATACGGGTTGCCTACAAATCCTGGATTTTGGCCAGGTTAGTTTTTTTTACTTTTTTCATGGTCCATGGATCTATGCTGGACCTTCCGCACGGATTGTGAATCTGGTTTCAGAATCATGGACCCTGTCTGTAGGTCAGTATGGGTCCTTGAAGCTTGTTGTGGGTTTGCAGACCCATGCCTGTAAAACTTGCACAAGGTTTTAGGTCCCCTACCAAGATCCCATCCATAGTCCCCAGCACGTATCCAGGGATCTCTTTGGCCACTCCAGGAAGTAAAATTTCAGCTCCAGGATACACAAGTTCTGCAACAAAATTAATATTGTTTCATAATTTAAACAAAGGGCTTTGCTTTGGCATCCGGCACATAGGCCTTGGTGTAAAGGTTTACTCACCCCCCGCCCCATGTTCCTTATGAATTTCTTTTTTTTCAAGACGCGGTGACCGAGTACCCACATCTTGTAACTGCAGCACAACATTTTTTGAGGATTTGTGGTAAGTTTTTTTTTTTTTAATCTGGCTTCATATCTGTAAACACACAATGGCTGATGGGAGCCAAAGCTCTCTTTCCTAATCCGATTTGAATATTTTGTGAATTACTGAATTCACAGAGGTCTGTAAAACTGGGTTCACATAACTCTGTGGATTGATGGTCCAGCTCTAAAATGTAACCTTTCCATGACCAGCCTACAATACTTTTTGAACATTATTTTCTTGAAAACTACTGAATGGATAAACACTAAACTAAGCAAAGGCACTTCTCTGAGTAAGATCCTATGTTCATGTCAAGTTTGGTGTATTCCGGTGTGTTATGTTTTTGGTACCAAGGACCATAGACATCCCTTTTGGATTAAAATGGGGAATGTCACTTATTGCAGGCTCCTTTTCTTAATCCTCACTTGGTGGGTCTGCACAGAACTTGTTATGAACAACCCAAAGTGGATGCACTTTTTTGTTTTGTTTGGAACAGGGAAGCATCATGCAAAATTGTTGATGTAGCACAAAGCGTAGGCCTGCCATTGTGGATGGGGTCGCTGTAGTGTGAAGAATCTGTTGTCATTGCAAACAGTCAGGCTGGTGCTTCAGGATGGCACTCTCAGTGTCCAGTCGATGCTGTAACACAATCAATCAATGATTTGTAAAGCACGACTAATAACCCATAGGGTCTCAAGGCATTGGATGTAGGTGTGCTGCTCAGTTGAAGAGCCAGGTCCTGAGGTCCTTCCTGAACTGCTTCAGTGATTCAGTCTGCGTGGGCTTGAGGGTAGTGTGTTCCATGTCCGGGCTGCTAGATAGGAGAAGGATCTTCCGCCTGCTGTACTTTTCCAGATCTTGGGGAAGGCTGCAAAGGCAAGCTGGGAGGAACAGAGATGTCTGTTGGGTACGTAAACGGTGACGGGGTGGTTGAGGTATGCGGGTCCCATGTTGTGCAGTGCCTTAAAGTTGTGGATAAGGAGTTTGTAAGTGATGTACTTGTTGACTGGAAGCCAGTGTAGGTCTCTGAGGTGTGAGGAGATTCAGCTGTGTTAGGTGATGTCCAGGATGAGTCTCGCTACTGCATTCTGGAATCTTTGTAATCTTGATTGAAGTTTCTTGGTGATGCCAGCATGGAGGGATTTGCTGTAGTCCAGTTTGCTAATGATGAGTGTGTGGGTGACCGTCTTTCTTGTGTCAGGGATAATCCATTTGAAGATCTTCCGCAGGAGATGGATGGTGTGGAAGCTTGATGAAGAGTCGGTATTTACCTGGCGGGCCATCAATAGAGAGGAGCCCAGGATGATGCCTTGGTTGCGAGCATGGCCACTGAGGGTGGGGGCATTACCCAGAGTAATGGGCCACCAGGAGTCATTCTAGGGAGAAGGGGTGGATTGATTGATTGATTGACTTGGGGGTCAAGGGATAGCTCAAGCTGGACCTGAGTGCTGGTTCAGGTGTTTCAGGTTCAGGTAGTTGGGAGCCTGTTATGTCCCTGTGGCTTTGAACAGGAGGCCAGCAGAATAGCCCTTGGAGTCCCTCTGGGATTCCTGGGTTCAGGTGAGGTCCAAAAACCTCTAACTCAGGCAGGAGTGCAGTAGGGTAGCAAACCATCAAGGTAGCTGCCCATCAAGGCAGTAGTCTAGCAGGGTAGCTGTCCAGCAGAGTGGCAGTTATTTCATCAACTCAGCAGTCCTTCTGGCTCCAGACTTGCTACAGGGAGTATGTAGCCCTTTGAGTGGCAGCAGGACACAGCCTATTCAAGTGTAATTATGGCTGTGTCCTTCTGCCAGTAATGGCTCATGCAGGCACATCTAAACTCTGAATTGTGTGTGGCTGACTCGGAGTAATATACAAATCCCACCTGTCAGCTACACCCAGTCACATGTCCAAGAGACAGGCTACAGGCACCAAATGACTAATGCATGATAATGCCTACTTTATAAAAGGGACATTTTCAAAATTTAATTTTTATTTCCAACTTTACCGTAAGATAGGCTTTTTCGTTAAAATTCCAAAGACACCAAACATGTTACCTGTTCCCTTTTGAAAATGACAGCTTATTAAATGTAATAAAGGTAAACCTAATGTTATCCTATGGCAGAGGCAGGGCTTGCACTAGTGAAAAAAGAACGTAGGAGGTTTTCATTACCAGGACATATAAAACGTAAAGGTATGCCTCCAGCGTTTACATAAACTGCACCCTGGCCTCAGGGCTGTCCTGGGCCTACCCTATGGGTGACATGTATGTATTAAAAAGGTGGGTTTGGGTCTGGCAAAAGGTTTATTTTGCTTGTTTGAAATGGCAGTTTATAACTGGATACAGGATGCGGAGGCAGACCTTAGCCATGTTTAAAGGGCTACGTAATGGGGTGGCACAATCACTGCTGCAGGCCCACTAGTAGCATTCAATTTTCAGTCCCTGGCTATATTCAATAGCCCTTTAGTAGGGACTTGGAAGCAAATTCAATATGCTATTGAAGATAAGCCAATGTTAGCATGTTGTAAAGCGTGAACACATGTACTGTGGTAAAATGCACAGAGTCCTAAGGCCAGCGAAAATGAGGTCAACAAAAACTGTGGAAGAAGAAGAAACGTTTGGGGGAAGACCACCCTATGGCACTAAGGCTAAGAGGTCTAAAAATATAAGTAAAAATAGATGTATTGGGATATATTCACTGAAAAAAACAAAGGTTATAAGGATGCTATAGTTAGGAATTAGCATTTAAAAAAGCTTACAAATTATAGTTAAGATCAGGGTATAGTTAAGATCAGAATTTACCTGCACAAAATCATAGAAATCCAGCCGTTATAGTTAGAGGTATTTGAAGACACTATAACTTGTGCCCTAAGGTAATTATAACTCACGCCCCGCCTATGCACAGTTTTCAGATCAATACTTTTACTGCAAATGTTGCAATGACAATGATATCATCAATGATGTCATAGAAGTTGCAATTACTGATGTCAAAAGTGTGGGAATTAGCAGTGCATGGCGTGGCATTTCTTCAAATGATAATAAAGTTATTGGCAAAACAAAAAAATATTTTCCTATAGAAACTAGGTCCTAAATATATATAATAGATTGAACACCATGTGCACTATAGGTTACCATTTTATCTGTGGTTCATAGGCAACATAAGCTCGACTTACCCATGAAGGGTATGGTATAGGGTCAATGTTGCACATAACAGAAGCTTGTTTTACCTATGGTAGTTCTATGTATGATAGTAGTAATGATGCTTCATATTATTCTAAGCTACTTTGCACTACTTTCATACCTGTAAGGTATACCTGTTAATTGAGCAATGTGTACAAAAGAACCTTGGATGATGTCACCAGTGATGGTTAAACATGGCATGGGACTGGCAGCAGGTCCTGGATGCCAGCCAGGCTCTGTGTCTAATTCCCTGCAGACAGTCACCAGGAGTCATCCAAACCCAAATTAGTACATGGCATAGGGTTTAACTGAATATTCTGTTTGCAGCCAGGACCTGCTTTCAAGTCCTCGCAGGCAGCCAACCACCCAAAGCTGCACACAGTCTTTGGCTGAGAGCAGCAGGGGTTGATTACAGTTTGGCCTGCTGCCAGGCCCTATGAGCAAAACTCCAAGTGGCTACCAACCCTGACCCATAAAAGCCTTTGCTGTACGCAAATCTGGGTTGGCCTTCAGGCCCCTTAGATCCCATTCCCCTGGATCAAAAATAATAAAAAAGAGGAGGGTGGCACTTGGTCCTCTCACCAAGCCTCATTAGGCCCCTGGGACCCCCTCCCCAAGGCCTTTTCTCTAAACTGGGGAGGGGAGCCACTTGGCCCATATTTGAAAGGAAGGGGTGCCATGTGGCTCCCCCTCCCCACACCTTTAAAGGGCCCTATAGACCCCATTCAAAATAAAAAAATGTTCATTGTGTAGGAGGCTGGCTCTCTATGTAGTGTGGAAAACCAGGTACACTGCAGAGTCCAGACAACCACATTGGTTTACAGACGTTAAAAGTAGAACACCTAGGACCTCATTTATACTTTTTTGCGCCACATTTGAGTTATTTTTTTACACAAAATTGGCGCAAACTTACAAAATACCATTGTATTTTGTAAGTTTGTGATGCTTTTGTGTCAAAAAGTGGCACAAAGGCAGCTCTAACAAAATATAAATATTAGCCCTTATGTGCTAACTTTTATGGTAGCTTGGTTGAACAGTTAGGCCAGTCATGGAGAAGTGCAAAGCAATTGGTGTACTCACAGTATCAATAAACCAAGATACACACTCAAAGAAAAAATTTGAGAACAAGTTACAAAAATACTTCAGATTTTTATAAAATGTTTAAGACCAAGATCATCAAAGCTGGGTAAGTACTTTTTAAGTTATGATCTTTCAAATTACGGTAAGGTAATTACGCTCTGTAGAAATCAATGGGAAAAAAATGTAAAAAATACACATACAATCAGGCAGTGCATTTACCAATGTTTTCTTTTGTTTTTACGTCAAGGTTATCAAGAAGTCCTGTGAGTCAGTCGGAGGAGTTCGGGGGACTCCTGGTTTTGGCTGGAAGGGCTGTTGAAAAGTCATTGAGCTGGTGCAGGACCACTGCAGGGTACCACTTGGAAAAGTAATGCACAGGCAGACTTCAAGGTGAGTCCGGTGGGTCTCCTTGGAGTGTACAGGTTGCAAGGAGTGGGGGACCCTTAGAGTACAGCTGGTTTCCAGTGCAGGGCCCAGGGAGTCTGGATGCAGAGCAGATAGATAAGCCAGCAGCTGTGCACAAAGGTGCCCTTGGAAGCAGGAGGTTTTCACTTTGAAGGTCGCTTTTCAGGTCAGCAGGGTCACTCTGGTGATTTTGGAAGTCCCTCAACTGGGGCTTCCTCCTGGTTCTTTTGGACTCCCGAGTTGACTTTTCCTCTTGGTGTCTGATGTTGAGTGACCAGTACCCTGGGCTATTGCACAGTTCAGCCACTAGAGGTTGCAGTGCCATTAAACCTGGCACACTTGCACGGTTTAGCCTCCGGTTCTATTGGGTGAAATGTGGCCTGGCTGTGGTGTACATTTCCTTGGTCATTAGCTGGTCAGTAAACTGGACTTTACTGGTCTTTCGTCTTTATTGCAAAATAGTGATGCGTTCACTGTGGAAGGAGATCTTCTGTGATTTTCAGAAAAGTGGAGGTACTCTGGGCATTTTTCGAGTCTGTCTGAGCAACTCCTCAGCAGCAATTGTCGAGTCCTGGGTGCAGCAGGCAGGGTTCGTCAACTTTTACATTGTGCAGCAGGAAAGTAGTTCTCGAGCTTTAGGTCTTCTACGTTGCTGGTCTCCTTGAGACCTTGGAATCTGATCTGCAGGTCTAGTGGTGCCCACTAAATACTGCATTTAGGGGGCATTTAGGGGAGTACATAGTGGTGACCGATGGGTCCTCTACTTTAGGATGGCTACACCCACTATGTTACCACTTCCTGTTGGCAGAGGTCACTTCCCTATCCCTGATAGGCCATTTTCCTACCATACAAGATGAAGGAAAATCAAATGGAGAGGTCACCTCGCTTGCAACACCTTAGGGGTCGTGCAAGCTGGGGATGGCCACTTCTCCTTTCCTTTGTGCATTTGCCCACCGTTGTTCCCAACAAAAGTGGGGGTTTCCAATGGGGGGCCGTCTGCTGCTAGCAGCAGGGCTGGGGGTCGAGTTTCAAGGGCTGTAAGCCCTTTGAAGTTCATAAGGGGGAGGAGGTGAAACACCTTTGCCCGGGAAGGGCTTTGTTCTCTGGATCAAGAGAGCACAGGCTCTCAGCCCAAGGCTCCAGAATCATCCTGCCTGGCAGTGGCAGGCTGGTTGTAACTGGCGAGCAACCATGCCAGGGTAGTTAGCTTTTGCAGGGGACACCTCTAAGGTAGCTCCTAGATACATTTTGCAATAAATCCAATACTGGTACCAGTTTGGATTTATCATTCGGAGTTGTTTGATACCCAGGGTGCAGAGTGACTATCACATAGATGTGAAACTCGTGCTGATCAGTGTCCAGCACATGCATGGTAAATGGCTGCTCTGTTCACTTATTATGCCCCAAGTTAGGCAGGGACACAGTAGGGGCATATTGCTCATGCATCTATTCCCACACATACAGTATAGTGCATCCTGCCTTTGGGCTAGATGTCCTGCAAGAGGGGTGACTTACCTATATTGCATGCAGTGTGTAGTGGACAGGGCACACAGGCTGTGTGCCCGGTCAGCTTTGCAATTTGGATTGCACCAGGACACCCAGCCTGCAATGGCAGTGCAGGGTGCACTTGGATGCATGGTCCCCGAGGGTGGCATAAGTTGTGTTGCTGCCCTCAGGGGCCTAACCTTGGTACCTAATTCCCTGGGTCCCTTAGTACAATTTACTAGGGTCTTATAGTGTTTCCAGTTGTGCCAATGTATCAGAGCACTTTTGGGAAAGAGATCTGGCCCGGGGAACATGGTTAGCAGGGGCCCTGGGCACTAAAAACTTTGAAACCACATCAAATACCAGACAAAAAGTGGGGGCTAACCATGTCAAAAGAGGCCCTTTCTCACAATCGAACTGCATTTATTCATTATATGCCCGGGGGAGCCTACTTCCAAATTTTGAAGGGTGGGAATTATAGTTAGAGTTCTTTCAAGTAACTATGATTCACGCCCTAAGGTAACTATAACTCCACACATTATACATTGATGAGATCTTGTATGGCATCTTTGATATTATCACTGCAACATTTGCAATAAAATTATCTATAAATAAACTGTGCATGGCAAGAGCATGAGTTGTAGTTACCTTAGGGCACCAATTCTGTCAACACCAACAGGTTCCTACCATCTTCTTCCGCAGCAACTCTAAGTCCTGTTGCATGTGTTGCAGTAGGGTGAGCCTAGAGAGTCATACCAAATCACTCTCCTCAAGTGACGCACTAATGCGTCAGGGCAACCCCAATTTGGCAGCATGCAAGTAAGAAAAGGTAGCAAATTGTCCCATCTCATTCCGATCTTCCCTCACCACAAAACCTATGTTGGCTGCTTGACAGTCCAAGAGAGCATCCATAAATCTGCTTCTCTGCATATTTTGCTGCCCAATGAACGAAGGAGTGGCCGACCAGCCGTGTAACCACCTTCGACTTCCTAGGTCCCACACACATCATGTAGGAGAAAACAGATATCAGTATGGGAAAGACAAGCCTTCTCCTCCCCCGCACCACACATCTCTCTTTTCTTTTCCAACCCATCCCATGCCAAAAACCTGCTCATGTCCTCACATACAACTTGCAGCATTTCGAACACCACCTTCCAATCCGCCTGATCTGTGACCAATCCCACCCGAGGCGTGCCGCCACAGTTGCTGTCCGAATCTAGAATGAGTGAGTTCCAAAAGTACTTGCCTGCCGGCTCAGCCTTCGCAGCGCAATCCACAACACGGCCAACAGCTGAACGCTGTAAGCTTTACACCATTCGCATGACAAATAGCACCCTCATACCTAAACACCTCCTGCGTCAAAAACCCGCCCCACTCAGTGACCGGGCATGCCCCAGGATTGCATTCTTTGTACAGCCACACCCATTTCTCCCTTCCAAGCTGATCTGTTTTAGACTTCTGCAGCCATATGCCCAAACGGTCGCCCTCCAGACACACTTCCCCAAACTTTACCTCCACCCCCAATAACTCGACACCCAAAAAACATCCACATCATGCACAGGCAAAGAAGTGCTACCTCATAACTAGCTGTGCAGCAGACCGGTAAAACATGTAACACTTTAAACAATAATTCAAATGTAATGGCATCCTGTACCACTGCCCTTGTCCCCCTTTCTGTTCCCCACCCTTTTAACATTTTCCCCAATATATCATCCTTCATATGGTCACAACCAAAAAAATATCTTCCCATAAAATGATACTCCAGCTAACTTGTCCCCAATTGTGGCTGGTGACAGATCTTCTTTAATCAAAAACAGCACAAAACGCGTGAGCCTCAAGTGCACCCTGATCCTGTAGCCACCAGTGCCCCTGAATACTTTCAAAAGAAAGAAGCTCCAACCATGCCGTCTGATAGCTCTGCCTGTGGATTCTGCTAGAGACTCCTCCACAAGCCTAACGACCATCATGCCTTCCACTCCCAAATGTCCACTGAGACCTCTATCTTGAATTCATCTGCGCCAGGTGCTAATTTGCGGAAATGTAGCCACTGTGAATGAGACAAGAAATCTGCAGAATTGTTAACCCCCGGAATGTGAGCTGCTTTAAAAATGATATTCAACATTAGACAGCAAAGCATGAAATGCCTGAGCAGCCACAAAACTCCAAGATCACTTGCTCTCTATTTGTTTACCAATTCCACCACTGCTAAGTAGTCCACCTGAAAATTTGCTATCCTATTGGCAAAATTTTCACCCGACAGCCAACGCCACCAGCAAAGAAAAAAATTGCAAGAAGGCTATGCCTCTGTCCTGAGTCAGTCTCTACTGAGGCCACGCCTCAGCAAACCACCTACCATCCCAAAAAAGACTGAAACCTGCCGCTCCTGCCGCGTCAGAAAATATATGCACCTGCCACACTGTGTCTTCCTCGCAAAACCCATGGACACCCCATTAAACTGAGTAAGGAACATTTCTCAAACCCTGATATCCTCCCTCAAAACCACAGACATCCGAATCCGGTGATTAGGTAGGGATGCACCTGACATAGCTAGGCCCATGCTCTGCCTCCTCGCACCACCCTACAAGCGGAATTGAGAAAAACAGCTGTTGTGCCGCCCTCAACTCAATCTTATCTAGCAACCAGAGGTGCTGAAGAAAATCCACAATCTCTTTAACTGTTTTGGCTGGCAGCCGTGCTATGAGTGCCACCGTGTCCAGTTCGATAACTAAGAAAGTCAGTGTAATACTAGAGGCTTCAGTCTTCTCTGGGGCCAATGAAACCACCATTTCCAGTGTCATCTGTTCAAAACACCTCAGATCCCTGTCATATGTACCAGACTCCGCCTCACCTACAAACAGAAAATCATCCAGGTAGTGTGACACTGCATGATGACCGCTCACCTTTATTAACACCCATTGCAAAAAGATACTGAACGCTTCAAACAAGGCACATGAAATAGCGCAACACGTGGGGAGGACCCTGTCTACATAGATAGCCCCATCCAGCTGCATACCTAGTAAGGGCAAATCCTCAGGGTGAATGGGCAAGAGCCTAAAAGGCGCCTTGATGTCAAATTTAGTCAGCTCCAAACCCCTGCCACAGTTGTGAACCAGCCGGACGGCATCATCGACTGATGCGTATATCACCTGCGTGTCCACGGGCATGATGAAGTCATTCACTGACACCCCCTCTGGCCAAGATAGATGATGGATGAGACCAAACTCCCCTCACTTTTTTTTTGGCAGCACACCCAATGGTGAAATCATGACATCCATTGTTCCACTGGGCTTGACAGTGAAAAGCACTGCATGACCGGGTCTCTCCCCCGCATTTGGAGCACTCATGTTTAAATTTACAAGGGTGACGGGAGCAGAAGCCTTTGTTGAAATTCCAACAGGCTCTCACACTGAAAACTGGAGCTCTCTGTGCATTACCCGCCCCGACCTGGGGAGAAAGTGGTTGCAGAGGCTTATATATCACTGGCAGCCCGCTTGCCATGTGAGTTGATGCCGCAGAATGCGAAGACGCCATCCACTGCATCCATAGTTCAGAATCCACATCCCCCATGGTTTGTCTGGGTTCACGCTCACACTAGCCCTAAACCCCTCATCGTAACTCAGCCATGCAAAACCCCCAAAACGCATCTGTGCCTTGTGAATGATATCCATATACTTAAGCATTACAATGTCCTGCCAGGGTATTTGTCGCAGTAAATGCTCGCATAGATCAGAAATGCTGATGTCCAGTTTTCCATTGTTATTGGAACCCTCGGTCTGCATGCCAATTCCCACTCTTCTTTCTTGGACTCTTTCTTTGCCTGTATATACGTGTGGAGGAGCTCGAATACATAAACGTATTTGTGTTTCCATATATTGCTCTTGGTCTTTTGCCCCCACATGGGACCCCAGCGGCATATATGGGAGGTGTTTTGTGAGTCCCCACCCTCGCTTCACTATCTGCGTCCGTCTCAGTGTCTTTATCTCCTTCGCCTACTGACACTACGTCCTTCTTAGCTGAGAAGGCTCTGCATTAACAGACTAATCCCCCACCCCGATAGATATGAACTGAGGTGCATTTGAATCGCTCTGGGTTGGACCCCACCTAGACCACCACTCCCCCTTACGTTGGAACCCTGGTTCATGGGTATCCGCCTCCCGAACCTTCTTGCTACCACGTCCGTGATCATCTTCCCGTGCCTCCTCGTGTGCTCTTACACTCAGCTTTGTTTCCTGCAAAACAACAAATGAAGAGGAGGTTGCACTGCTCCCTCGCCCCTTGTCTGTCCCCTTCCCCTTACTCACCTCCATCTCTCGAATCTCCCCCACTTCCCATTTATCACTGTCTGCCTCATAGTCAAGCTCAACCACATCTTCCGCATCCATGTAATCTCTCACTTCGTCATATTCAGCATGCATGACTCCTTGACGCTCAACCACACCATCCCCCCCATGGCGCCTGCCATGTGTCCTTTGTGTGCGATCCCCTGCTGTAGGGAAGGCCACCGAAGGCCCCCCAGTTCTTCCGAACAACATCCAGGGGCCATTTTGCACCCTGTTGGCTGCACCACTTTTCTGACAGCCTCACTTGCTGGCATACCCTCTCCGTGCACAAATGCCCGCTTTTGCCATGTATGCCTCTGACGATGCTGAACCCACCAGCTGCACAGGCCTCCTGCTGTCCTCCAATGCCTTCCTTTGGCACCCAGACCCAGCTGCCCTGCGCCTGTCTGTGGTCGGCCTGATCTGCTGGACCCCCAACGCTCTCAGTGTCCATCTTCCTCTTGCGCTGCCCGTCTCTCCCTAATGACTCCTCCCTGCCCATGCACAACTGGGCCAATCTCCCCTCGGTCTCAGCCACTAACCTTCGCTGTTCCTTCATCCTTGCCTCAATGTCCCCCACAGCCCAATCCAGGTCTACAACATAGCTTTCACTGCCCGCCTGCGCCTCACCACAGCTGGTCCCTGCTCCCTCCATCTCTGCCCCCACCATTCTTTGCAAAAGCCCCAGGGCTCGCTGCCCCCGCCCGATCCATATCCTGCTCCTTACTTGCTCTTCTTCCCTTTGTTGGGGGCCCCAAACGCCTGGCCAGTCCCCCCCAGTAGCCCCTCTGGCCTTCCCAGAGGACAATTCTACGGGCAATGCTTCCCCATCTGGGCCCAGCTGGGCCAGCCCCTGGGGTGTGGTCCCACTGGGCCATGAGGCCTCCATTGCTTTACTGCTGGCAAGTGCCCTTCCCCACTTTCACCGCGGCCCCAACTGCTCCCCCATGATCTCTCTGCTGCTCTTGGATGAGGGGGAGTGGACACGCTGTGCCTCCCCCACCTGTGGACTTCCTTTTTGCTTTTCTTTTCCTTTTACCAACATCTGGCATTCAGCTACCGCTGCCGCCACGCCGTCTGTTGCCGCGTGTGCAGGGCGCTCCATGCCTGGTCCAGAACACCAGGACTGAGCAGGTCTGAAGGTCCAGCCTCCCCCAGGATGCGCAACACAGCGCGCACCGCCTCGGCGTCATGGCCTGCCACCATGTTGTGATCACAGCCTACTAAAGTTCACTAACTGCCTACCCACAGCCAACCTCAACAGTGCAAGTGGTCTGCACGGAAAAGGCCGATCCCCTCCTCTACCTATCTACTTATGCCCATCCTCAGAACCCTCCCCTGCTTCCTTCCCCTCCATCCCCTGTCCTCGTGATGTTTTTCCCATCATGAAGGATCCCGTGGAGAGTCTAGACTGCGTCTCTGTTCTCCACGGGACCCTTCAAGGGCAATGAGTTATGGAGGATAAGCTGTGTTTTAAGTTTGGAGATTAATAACTTATTTAGAGTTTGGAGTCTGTCCCACCAGCATGAATATCATGAAATCCAACGTCTTGGCATGTGACTGGTCACCGTATTTTGAGCCCTACTCCTGCGACTCCACCCCATACATATATATACAAGCTCCTGCCACTTGGGAGACATTGTGACTGTTTTTCTGATTCTGGAGTTGGCATTTATCCACAGACACTAAGCAGCAGGTCATGTTCACGTTAAAACACTCACACCCATGGCCATTTTGAATTCAATACAACAAAGCAGTATTGTGAATGGTATACAAGACTGCCCACAATTCAGCACAGAAGAGACCTCAAGAAGAATTGAAGTTAACGACTTTGACTGACTTAAACTGCATTTACCCTGATGCACTGGAGAAGACTGGAACAGACCCGTGACCAGTGTGCGGCTTCAACCCTTAACAATGTGTATGTTTGTTTATGTTGTGTGTGTGTGTGTGTCTGTGTGTGTGTGTGTGTGTATATTTGATTACAGCACCAGGTGGTCGTTTTGGTTAGGAACATTTTTCCATTTAAAAACGTTTTTTGACTTGTCTATATCTTTGGGCTGTTTGATGAATACTCATGACATTTTGTCAAGAAAGTGTTCCAGTTAGTCTTGCTGTACATGGTAAGTTTCTGGGTGATCCGGCACGAGGGTAATGAGTAAAAGGGGGTGGTCAAAAAACATGCATTTCCCAACATAATTCCAAATTCCTTGCATTACAACAAATTTGGCAGAAAAGTAGCTCTTGCTTCAAAGAGAGTGCTTTTTGTTATATGGTGTGAATCTATTCAGTACTTTTTGAAATATTAAAAGAAAACTTAATATAGATATTGAGAGACGCAAAGTCTTCGCAAAAAATAGCAAGCTTGTGTAGTGAAATGCAGAGCTCTGATTGGCTGCCAACACTTCAACCAGGAAGTGTTGGCAGCCATCTTGAGACTCAGATTCAGCTGTATCCACAAAAACAAATAAAAAGAAAAGGGGCCAGGGTAGGGACACCTTGACCCTTTAGCTTTTGTGCTGAGGTCTCAGAGTAACCCCGCAGCCCCAGGGCAAAAAAGCCTTTTTTTAATTTGTGCAGTGAATTTGCAGTGGATCTGTGAATTTGCAGCAAAACTTTTTATTAAAGACAAACGTGGGCTTCTGCACTTGTTTTCAATAAGCCACGGGTGGGCCAGGTCCCAGGGGCATTTTGAGGTAAAGGAGGGCCCCCTCTCCTAGAGCAGTTTGATGCCCTGGGGACCACCACCTCCCCGGACTTATTTGCAATTTTATGTGGGGGGCTGTGCGGCCCCCCGCAGACCTGGGGACCACCACCTCCCCAGGGCAATAATCAAACTAAATGCGGAAGGCCACCCGCAGCCCCGGGGACCACCAACTCCCTGGGGCTCTATTAAAATACAGTGTAGGGGTCTGCACAGCCTCCTCGCAGCCCCTGGCACCACCACCTCCCCAGGGCTATTAGCAAATTAAATATAGGGGGCGCCCAGACCACCTGCAGCTCTGGGAGCCACCACATGCCCAGGGCACATCTTCTAAATTCAATGCGGGGGGAGCACCCAGTCCTCCCTGCAGCCCCAGAAACCACCACCTTTCCGGGGCACATCTTCTAAATCCAAAGCAAGGGGCCCCCACTCGCATCCTAGGGGACTGCCATCTGTCCACGGCTACATTTAAAAAAGAAAGGGAGTCCGTTGTTAATCCCTGAGCCCCAAAGATCACCACCTTCCCGGGGCTAGATTACATTGGAGGGGGTCACATCGCAACCCCCTTTTAGAGTCAATAAAGGCCCTGGGGACCGCCAACCCCCAGGGGTGGCTCCTACTATGTCCCAGGGGTGCCCACCAACGGAGCTGTTTGCTCTGATTTGGTGGGAGGTTTGACAGCTCCTGCCAAGTCAGAGCAAAGACTTCACCTTCTGCAAGTGACAGCTGCCAAACAGCTCTCACTTGCGGAAAGTGAGGTGTCTTCTGTTTTCTTGCATGCAAATAGCATCACTGTTCATTGCTTTATTTTTTGCATAATTTATTTGGCACTCTAAGCCTGAAAGGGTATTTTTTTCACTTATCCTTTTACTGAGATCATGGTTGATGTCACCATTAGTGTAGCTTTGGGGTGCAGAAGCTGCAATGCAAGCTGCAATGCAATGTCGGGATTAGCGACATACCCGGAGAAATTAAGCATTGTTATCGCTGGTAAACAGGGCTCACTTTGTTTATGAATATTGTAATGAATGCAGATGAAAGCCAAATCCTTATTCCCATCCCTATAAGCATCTTTTTGCACGAGCAGTGGATGGGAAGTGAGGGATGGCTGCTCGAGGAATAGAAACATTGGTATCATTAGTATCATATCATACTCCAGTTGGTGCTCTATTACATATAGGGTGTACTTCTCCTGTTTGTGCCATGGTGCACCATGTCCCAGGTGCGTACACAGAAACTGTGTCCTATTATGTTGAATGCACTGCCGTCAGGGCAGCTGTGAACTCGTTTAAGAGAAATACTGAGCAGCTGTTTAAAAGCTGCTCCTTGTTTCTCTCTGCAGGAGTAAACCTGCCTGCACATTTAAAAGAGATTAGAGATCACCCTGCAGGCAGGTGAGGTATGTTTCTGCACCTGCCTGCAGAGGGGTCTTGGGGGGCGCACAATCCCTCCAGAGGGCAGCCTTTATCAGTGCCACCTTTGTGTGGTGCATTGAAAGTACGCCTCCTAAAGGCATGTTTGCCTTTGCGCTGATATCAGTAATGCAGTGCAGGAATCAATTTCCTTCATTTGCATGGGGCCACACCCCCATGCAAAATGAGGGAACACCCTCTAATGATAGCGCTGGTGCTGCATGTGCACAAGCGCTATCTGTATTACAGAAGGGCCGCACAAGTATTTGCATCCCATTCTTCAATACCAAAGTGCCCTTGGGCACACAAAGTGGGTGCAGACATCCGTTGCGTCCCAGGGGCACTTCTGTAATACAGCTTCTGGTCTTTTGCTCTTCTTCATTCTTTCATCCCAGGACATCCATACATGACATACCTGCTTATTGTCTGATTGTTCCAAGGACATACACAACATATCTGCTTGATGTAAAATAGGTACCAGCCCCACGGTTCATTTTGGGACTGGGACTAGGCCTTATTTACTCAGCATTGTCTCTGACAAGGGGAAGCTTCCTCTACCAGAAGGGTTAATTTCAGAGCTAATTTGAGGATGCACTTTTTTGTGGCTGGCAGCTTGCTGCTGCCCAACTGTCAAAGACTTGACACAATAACTGTAGCCCTCCACCAGCAAAGTGAATAACTACTCTGATGCAGACCTGCATCAACCCTTCTGCAGAGCTAGATGAATGTGGAGCTGAAATCTATGCTTGTTCCTAAGACTAGGACTTTGTTTTATGCTCTTTTATAACTCTTAACTATAAAAAGTGATACATTTGATCTTAATAATCTAGAATCTCATTATAATTACCCCAAATGTTGCATAATTTATACTGAGGTTATTATAACTGCCATTTTATCATTGTTAGTCCTGTCAGCCTTAGGGTGATCTTTCCCCCAATGTTTTGCCTTCATCCTCCACTTTTCTAACCTTATTGTTCCTGGCATTAGGCCTCTGCACCCTTTACCACTGCTAACCTGTGCTAAAGGGCTTGTGCTCTTCTCTAAAACATGGTAATATTGACTTATCCATATTTGCCATATTTAATTTACTTACAAGTCTCTAATAAAGGGTACTACATATGCCCAGGCCTTGTAAATTAAACGCTACTAGTGGGCTAGCAGCACTGATTGTGCAGCCCACTTAAATAGCCATTTAAACAAGCCTCAGGCCTGTTATTGCTGAAAATGTGTGTACAGTTTTACACTGCCATTTCAACCTGGCAAAATAACCATATTGTGAGAACCCAAAATTCCTTTTTAATACATATGGCACCCCTACTGTGGCCCTGGGTAGCCTAGAGGGCAGGGTGCAGTGCATTTAAAAAGCAGGGCATGTACTTTCGAGTTTTACATGGCCTGGTAGTGGACAACTCTTAAATTCGTTTTTCAATGCTTCAAGGTTTTGCGCTCCATAGGATAACATTGGAGTTGCTTCATTGCATTTTATAAGTGTAATTTGCAAATGGAAAGAGATGATCCCTTCAAATTTGGTGTCACTGGAATCACAATTTAAAATGCTAACTTATAGTACAGTCAGATTTTAAATTGCAAGTCTAGAAATGCCACATTTTCTTACGTTGGCTATTTGGTGCCTGAAGCCTGTCTCTAGGCATATGACTGTGTGTAGTTAACAACTGGCCTTTATGCATTCCTCCTAGACAGTCACACACAAAGAGAGCTTATGTGTGACTTGAAAGGCCATGCTGGGCAGGGTCATATGCAAATCAGACTCTGCCATGCTATAGTTGGAAATTGCCATCCTGCAATGCCAGGCCAAGGTCCCCTGCAGATGGAAAAAGAGTCATCCCCAAATTGGTTTTGACATACTCAGAACTCATCAGTTAGGTTTATCTTGAGTCCTGCTGCACAGCTAGCACAAGATCTGCTTCTGGGCATGCCTGTCAATCTTTGTCCATCCATAGCAAGAAACAGCACGAGTGCATAAATTCATCTCAGCCAATAAAAGCTTCTCAGGCAGCATTCCAAATGATAATTTGTTGTATGTGTTATCCATTCTTTGATATTTTATTTTACTCTACATTCAGCAATATAGTCAGTGTTGTATGAAAATACTGCTCTTTCTCTACAAATTAACATCTTTTGTTAAACATGTTGTTTGTTGCCTTTGTGATATTTATGATAAGTCCCAAGGGCTGAAAAGCTATCTCACTATTTTATTGCTTAAAAAGCACTTGTGATCCTGCTCTATAACCCTGTTTTCACTTTCTCTGCTTGTTAAGCAGCTAGGCACTGTGATGCCATTGTACACATATTACAGGCATTCATGAAGCATACCTGTTTTATACTGTGCATGTGGTCACAACCTCCACTTCAGTCTATCTGGTTACAGTTTTCTTCTTGTAAGTCATGTCTGATGTTCTCATTAGTAGTCTGTGAATAGGTAAAATTTCAATGTGTAAAATTTCAGACTTTTTAAAAAAAAACTTTGCAGGAAAAATCCCTCAAGTGCTTCTTATGTGAGAGAAATGCCTTGAAAACTTGACTATAGTTGAAGAATCTATATTTTTGCAAGGTTTCTCTCACTGAGACATTTAGTTACTTGCATTCCTAATTTAGAAGATTATGTTGTTATTTTAGTTAGACAGCTGATTTGAAAGCTAAACAAAGCCAATTGGTCTCACTACGTTCTGCAATCTCCAGTTTTAATGAGTCAGACACAAGCTTTTGCTTTAACAGACTGTATTGACTTGACTCATTGCTAAAGATCCCTTGAGTCACACACAACTGCTTGCTGTACCAGTCTGCACCATCTTAGACCTTTACTAGAGGCTTCCCAAAGGCTCTCACCACTGCCCCCTTAATCTTAGGTTACCAGAGGGTAATGAACAGACCGCTTACATTTTTATTGTTTCTTTTTGTTGCAAGTTGCCATGGCAAAACTCTTGACTAATAATTTTAGCAGGCCAGTCATGGAAAGGGTGTGAGTTCAATGTACACATGTTCTCACTGTGTTTTCCTATTCTAATGATATTTACTTCTGTCACCTAGAAACGTATTCCAATCTCTCTTATGATGGTGGTAGAATCTGCGTGCTTCTCGTATAAGTGTCACAAATCACTAGTATGTAAAAAATAAATGTACCTTTAATAAGGAACAGCTTTTTAGCTCCCTCTTTCAACGTGTATGACAGGAGCCACCATTGTACAGGAATTCTATGGTGTAGGGTAGACAGGGTTTAGGAAGTGAGGAGAGACAGCAAGTGATAGGAAAGTAATGATAGGGAGGGGTTGAAAAATGACCCTCTCTGAAGGGTCACCCCAAACTTTTTTGTCTTTTACCCTCCACTTTTTGCAACACATTTTTGTTGGCCTTAGGACTCTGAGCACTTTACCACAGCTGTCCTGTGCCTAAGTGCAGGTGGTTCTTCCCTAAACATGGTACCATTGGTGCATCCTCAATCACCATATTCAATTTACTTATAGGTCCCTTGCAAAGTGGTATACCATACACCCAGGGAATGTACATTAAATGTTGCTAGTGTAGCACCGATTGTGCCACCCATTTAAGTAGCCATTTAAACATGTCTCAGGCCTTCCACTGCAGATCCTGTGTGTTCAGTTTCATTGCCACTTTGACTTGGCATTTAAAACCCCTTGCTAAGTCTTAAACTCCCCTTTTATTACCTTTAAGTCATCCCTAAAGTAGGCCCTAGGTGACCCATAGAGGAGGGTGCTATGTAACTAAAAGGTAGGACACATACTTAAGTTTTATATGTCCTGGTAGTGAAAAAATCCCAAAGTTGTTTTTTCACTACTGTGAGGTCAACTCCTCTTACATGCCAGTACTGGAAATTCTGAAATTCTGTAATATACTTTTAAGCTATAATCCTAATCTTTTACATTACTATTTTAGAAATGCCACTTTTAGAAAGTGGGCATTTATCTGCTCTTGCAGCTGTGTGCCAGGAACCTGTCTCCAATAGATGACTGGGATGGGTGATAGCAATCCTTTGTGCATTGCCTTTAGACAGCCACAAACACAGGAAGGTTAGGTGTGTCTGAGAACTCATCTGCATTCTGATGGCTCTTCCTGGGAGGAAGGGTGGAGGGGAGATAACACTAACACCTGAGTAGGGAGTTTCTGCCCCCACACACAGTGTGGATTAACCAATTCTGATAGTCTAGAGCCAGGGCTGGGAATGAAAGGGTCCTCTGTGAAGTCTTCCCTACTTCAAAGGCACAAAGGCACATTTGAGTATCAGAACCTGGTCTCTGACCCTACCAAATCAGTATACTACTAGACTGTGAAGAACTCTGCCAGGAGTAAGGACTGCTGTGCTACAAGGAGTATCACTGAACTGCTTTCCAAGTAGAACTGCTCTCAGCTTTTTTGAGTTACCCTGCTGCCTGCTGATCTCTGTTCTGCTGAGGAAGGACTGGACCCCTCTCATCTGAACCCAGAGTGACTGCAAGGATTTGTTGGCTAGCCCCCTATTTTCTAGCAGTCTGAGGGACATCAAATACTGCCTGCAACCAGCACCTGGGCTCTGTTTGTTGTGAGTCCTGCTCTGCCAAGTGGAGCCAATCCAGTCCTGTGCCCTTGGAAATGTGTATCTGTGCAGCAACTCAAGAACATCCACTCATTGATGGTGCTGCACCAATAGGAACCAGCACATTTCCTCTTGACATTGATGCATCACTGCTGTTGCCCGATCTGTGGACACTGCATTGCCAAATGAGTGATGCATTGTCCCCGGATTCTGACACATCTTCGACTTTGGTGTGGCTCAGCACCAACGCATCACTGCAACCCTGTGGTTTGACTATGACACATCATCTCAACATCTAACACTGTCTGATCTTTGATGGAGCCTCGATGTTGCACAGCTCAGAACCGATGCATCACCCATATCGTCTCAATCAACAGCAACGCATCTCCCACTCTGCTCCATGCATCATGTCCTCAACATCAATGCTTCTTCCATTCAAGGTACTTTTTCAGCAGACCATACATGTTTTTTTTAGTGAGCCTGCCCTCCATCATGGTCAGCCTAAACTTTGGATTTAACCTTTGAGCGCTATTGACTTCTAAGCACTATTTTTGGTTTATTCTTTAAAAAATCATTACCCGACTTCTACTTATTGGATGTTTGTCATTTTGTGCTTGTTTTAATCATAAAAATATTATCTATGTTTCTAAACCTGTGTGGAGTAAATGTTTTGGTGTTTTCATTGCATTACTCTGTGTGTGTTTTGTACTAATACTTTACACATTGTCTCTTTAGATGATCATGACTGCTTTGTGCCAAGCTACCAGAGGGAGAGCACAGGTTGTCCCTAAGTGTGTGTCTAGTCTACCCTGACTAGAAAGGATGGTTTCTGCTTGCACAGGGTGCATACTCTGACAACCAGAAACACCAGTATTAACATTGGTGGACAGTGGTGAGGATAAGACTTGTGTTTGTGCAATACAATGTAGTAGCTTGTGTTCATGGTTTTCTGTGGAATTGTTTTTCGGAGGGCATAACTTTAATGGGGGGCAACATCCGTACTAGTGTAGGAAGCATAACACTACAGCAGCTATAGCGTATGCTGCACTGTGAGCTTGCACACTAGGCTGTACCTAAATCCAGGGGGAGCGAGCACACCCCTTTATCCCTCCCCGCGGACACCCATGTCGGTGTTCACTGCAACTCTACACTAAGACCATTTTTTTAAAAAAAATTCAATTCTCCCTGATATGCTTTTTGTTTGTCCTGCTAAATTGTGTGTCACTCTGGAGAAGCAACTCATGCAGGAATTAAGTTTGAGTTGGCCAGGTTGGAGTCTTACACTGTGTCTTAGCCAAAAGATATCTGTGAGGATTTTCAAACTTCTATAAAAGGCTTTATCAGGAAGTTGGACCTGCAGATAGCCTTGAGAGCCTTGGCAAAGACCAGGTTGCAGGGGGTGACATCCCAAAGGAGGAGCAGGAAATTCCTGAGGAGGAGGACCTGATTCTGGATTTGAATGTGGATTTGGAACTACTTGTGGAGAGGGCCAACAGCTTGCCAGGAGCAGTGGTGGTTCACATACCAGGGAGCAGTCTCCTTCAGAAACCTGTCCACAGAGGAGCTGGCAGACAGGAGGGAGGAAAGGAAGCTTAAATTGGAGCTTACAACGTTAAAACTGCCCCTTGAGGTGAAGTAAATGGCACAGGAATTGGACATAACAGCCCTAGAAGTAGGGTTTAGCATTGGTAATGGTGGCAGCATACCTGCCGTGTCCACTGGTGAGTCCAGAGTACGGATACCCAAGGACTTTGTGCCCAGGTATGTGGTGGGAAATAACATAGATAAATGGTTTGCATCCCTTGAAGCTGCTCTAAGAGTGCACAAGGCCCCAGAGGAGATCTGGGGTGGTAATGTGTGGAGGTACATGCCCACAGTGGTGAGGGGCACACTCCTTACACTAGAGAACCAGAGATGGTACACTGCTATGAAGGCCATCCTAGTCAGTAAGTTTGGACTCACCCATGTGAGGTATAGGATCAGACTCAGGGCAACCACAAGATCTCATCACAAACATGGGTGGGATACCTAGATTATGCCAATAAGGCTCTGAATGGTTGGGGTACGGAGCAGTTAAGTTGATGAATAGTTACAGCTTAATTTTAAAGGAGCACATGCTTGATATTTGTTTTCTAGCGCTTTACCGGGACCTAGTTGATAGCAAGCAAACTGATTACAGGAAGCTTGCTGAGGAGTCAGCACCTGAGTATCTAAGAAGGTACCTGAGGGTGACCCCAAAAAGCGTGGTTAGGGATCCTTCCCAACAGAGTGAGGAGGAGGCAAAAGGAGACCCAGACAAATCTCAGGTTAGGTGGGAAGAGAATGGTTCCCACGTCCCTTCAGAGAAAAAGGAGGGATGTGCTGGTGGGCAGTGGTCCTCGGTGCCCCTCTTCGAACCCCACTGCTTTGATTATTGCCAGCTTGGATGCAAGGAGGGAAACTCTGTCTGTCCACAGAAACCATCCACTGGTGGGATCTCTACAGGAATGGTTCATGTGGCCTTACAGGAAGCCAGTCCCTTGGGTAAGAAGCTAGAACGTGCCCTAATCTCCTTTAGCTGGGAGATAGAATCAGAGGGTGAGCTGGTGATCCTGAGGGTGGGAGTCATAACTTCCACCAAGAGGGAGTGAATGGGATCCCAGTCACCTCTCTGAGGGACACCGGGCTAGCCACACCATGATGGTGAAAAAGCTAGTTTCTCCAGAGCAGTACACAGGCCAGATATGTAGACGACTGCAGCCTATGGGCTGGACTTTTTCTGCCCTATGGCCCTGGTAACCTTGGAGTGGGGTGAGGAGGTGGCCTAAAGGAGGGTCAGAGTTAGTCCCCAGATGCCCATAGACTGCATTTAGGGGAATGGGTTAGCACTCGTGGAAGGAGAACTGGTAGAGCAGCCCCAATGGTGCCCTGACAGTTCAGTTGTCTGAAAGCACCATGCCCAGGGGAGGGTAAAGGAACTCATAGGGGCAGCATTGCTGCTGCTGCCCAAACCATGGACACCGCATTACTGCCTGAGTGATGCATTGTCCATGGATTCTGGAGCCAACGCATAACTCCTACCTTGCAGTTTGACAATAACATATCCCCTCGATGCCTAATACTGCCTGATCAACACTGCACATCTCTGAACCAATGCATCACCCACATGTCCTTGATGAAAAGCGACACAGCTCCTCTTCTGCTCAATGCATTGTTCCCTGGACGGCAACACTTCTTCCATTCAAGGTACTTATTCAGTGAACCATGCATGGGTTCTGTAGCCATCCTGCCCTAACTTATGCTGATGCTAGATAGGAAGTTAAGCAGCAAAAGTAGAGATTTACAGACATGGTAGAAAGAGTTGGGTCGTACCTGACTTTGATGAAAGATGTGGTCAAGGGTGAAGGGGAAAGGAAAACAACTAGAAAACAGAAGGAGAAAAAGCAAAAAGAACCTGATAACATGACAAATGGATATAAATGACAACTTTGAGGATAGCCTTGAGAATGTGTTATCATCTGAACTTATGACCAAATATAATGAAATCAGAATTGAGAGTGTGAATAATGGTACTGGTAGCAATGGCATAATTACCTTTCATACAGCCTCAGCCAACGTGACTCCTAATCCAGTATAAGTGGTTCCAGTGATTATACCCAATGAGTTTAGAAGTGAAGGTTTGAGAGACTGTGTCCTAGCTGATCTCCCCATGAGTACTGTTGATGCTCTTACAGTCCCAGTAACCATTAACCCGTTAGTTCCTATGTATAAATCAGAAGGTTCTGGCACAAATACTTACAATCTAGCTGTACCTAATAATGTTAGAGGACAGAGTGGAGTTCCAAATAGTCCAAATACTAGGGAGTTTGTCCCTTTAATTCCAACATATACTAGCACTCCATGTGGAGCAAGTGCACATATGACTCTGAATATGTCACAATACACCTCAATCAGAAGGTACCCACCCATACTGCTCCTGTATGGGAACCATCTTTAAATTTAGGACTGCTGCCCAGGGGAATAATTCTATACCTAAGATTCCGGTAGTGACTCAATCCATTAGTGTGAAGGAGATAGATGACTGAGTACAATTTTTTAATGGAGGTACTCTATCTAGCGAAAGTACAAGTACATAAGTGAGTCAGGGAACAATTCAATCAACAACGAAAGATAGAATTCTACATGTGACAAAGTTGACAATAGAATTGGATGCAATGATTATTGGAAATCTTGGCCTGGAACAATTAGAGACTTATCAAGAAGAAGAGTTTGCATATATGTGTAGGGACATCACTAAGCTAGTGGGCCAAGATCATGATAAGTAGACAGAATTGGCTCAGAAATATGAAATAGATTTAATTAAACTAAGGCTCTACAGAGAAGCTATCAAGTTTGTTTCGGTGAAAAAGACACTGCTGATATGAAAACTCCAGGATTGAAAACTCTGATTAAAGAACTAATTCATAATATTATAAAATGGAATGAAGAAGTTAAGTTGGAGACAAAATAGGTGAAAAAGAAGGAGTTAAAGAAACTTTCAGGTGAACCGCCTCCAACTGGAGCAGATGGAGGTGTTACAACTTTCCCTTTGAGAGAAGTCCCTGGTGGAGAATACATTCATGTGCCATGGAGTAGAAGTGATCTTGCATAATATACCAATGACTTCCCCAAATTATGAGAAGAAACAGTACAGTGGTAGGGAGACGTTAGAGGCTAAGGATATGGGACATTTTGTGTCAAGGTTTGTGACAGGATCAAACCCAGAAATCTGCATGATGACACAGGAGCATTTGATTTGCTGGTGGAGCAAGTCAATTGATGACATTTTGCAGTACACCAAATACTGTCACAATAAAATTGTGATGAAACAGAAAAAATGCAGGAAAAGCTGATACTTGCTCAGAGGAAAGCAGCTCAAAGAACTAGCCAGATACTCACAACTGTAAACAATATAGGTATAATGCAATTTGTATATCAGCAACTACAAAATCCAATGCAAGGTAGAGGTCAAGGAGTACCTATAGATCCTTGTACAAGGATTAATGTAAATAGTCTATAAACAATTAACTCTTTGCCACATCTGCAATAAATTAAGACATTGGAAGTGGGAATGCTGTTCAAATCCAGCCAATCAGATCCAATATGCAGGAATTGTGCCGTCTCAGAATAATAATCCTAATCAGATGCAGGGTGTACAAAGACCCAGGAGTAAAAAATTTCTGTGTGCCCCAAGCTCTACTGATGCTAGTTCCCCAACCTCCGATGCCACAGCAGAATGCTGTTGGGTCATGTCAGAACATGAATCAGGATTTGAGAATGAATGCAAATATGACACAGGATACCAAACCATTCCAACAGTTTCCCCTGTTTGATTAGAATGAAAGAAATGGCTCTGATAAATCAGCTTAACGGTGCCTGAACAGCGGAGGAAGACTGCTTACCAGGCACAGCCTTGAGGTTGACCAGAGTGGACCATTTGTAGATAGCGAGGTGGTTGGCCATCCCATGTCATTTTTGGTCGACACAGGTGCTGCCCTTTCTACTCTAAGAACAGTAGAAGTTCCAATCCTACCCCTCTTGGGAAAGACAGTCCAAGTTGTTGGTGTAATCCATACACAAGAGAGGTGTATTTAGAGGTGAGATAAGGTGCACCAAGGAGATTTCGCAACGTAATGCAAACACTATTTTAAGTATAAGCAACGGTGCACTACTATGGGGAATACACCCTGACCCCAAATGCTGACTGAAAAACAGTCAGACTGTCTCTGTACATACTATGGCACCCGTTGTCCTAAAGTAAGGTACCCAAAGTGAAGACCCCTTCTCTTGTTACCGTGTAACCCACTTTACAAATACAGAAACACTCACTTATTTAAATTCATAATTACTCATATATTTACAGTATAAACATTTCAAATGATCCTACAAAATCATTATTTACGTATCTAGTTTAATGTTCACTCCCACAAACACCAATACCATTTTCCCATGTCAAAGTTGATATAACATAATGTCCAATTCCATCTTTCCATCTCCTTCCAAATAAGCCGGATATCTCCCAGTTGTTCCATCTGATTCCAAAGTCCTTTGAATTTGACCTCAATTATTATCCTAATTCTTGGCAATACCTAAAATTCAAGTGTAGGTCCAAACTAAATCAGAAAAGTCCAAGTTCTTTATAACGACCTCACAGCCAACACGTGTTTCGTCATTAGACTTCCTAAGGGCTGGAATTTAGTTGTGTCAATCCTTTGTAATTCTGGAACCCAAGAGCCATAAAAAACACATTAAATATAATAATAATTATAATTTCCTTCACGGAAACATAAAGTCTCAGTACCCCGTGAGTTCCAATCACCAAGAGGGATTCCGTGAAAAGATTAATAACAAGTGACTTTCGTAGGTCTAAAAGTATTCCAATGTTATTATATACAAGCACCCCATATGTGACTCTCCTTATCATGCACTAGAAGTCACCTAGTAAAAAAACAAAGAAAAAAGAAAAAAGATAATGCCCATGCACTCAATATCATTGTATAATATAGGACCATGTATATTAAAGGATAAGTGAAGTTGACTATTGAATAACTCACACCCCATTTGTTGTCTCAGTACAAATGGGCCGATCAGTGCACCCTAAATTGCTAACCTTACCCCGGGAATAAATACCCAATCTCAAATTACCTCAAAATATTCCAAAGAACAGGTTAAGTCAATTTAATTGACTAACAGTATCGTTGTCACCAATCGTATAAAGCTGTTCTTTCCACTCAACACATGTAGACATCACCAAATGTTGATCTGAAATCAAGAAAATATTTATACACCATCTTTAAATAACCCATCATAAAAAAGACTCCTGTTAATATATTAGTTTAACAGAAAGTCATAGGATTCATCACTCCTCCACCAACGCCCAAAAATTCAATCTTGTGAACGCAGTAATAGAAGGGTCTCATATTGTCCTATTTTTGCCTAAATCAAAACAGTTAATTCCCCAATTATTAGCATCTTTACAGAGAGCCTCCGGCATATCTTCACACTCTCCTTCTATGGTGCCGCCCCAAATTTACTACCCTCTTGACTCATTCCCCTACATAAAAACTGTAGAAGGACCATTCTCCTTGCTAAAGCTAGAGCTAGAAGACGGACCAACACGGCAGCACCGCCCGTTTCATTTACTCTCCCAACAAGAAAATACATGTAACGTTGCACCATCGTTGTATAGATATAAAAGGTAGTGCTTCCCTCATCCCATTCCAACCGGGAAAATATAGGTGAGTCTTATTACAACCTTCAACCAGTAAGTTCCCTTATGTAATATGGTATAGGTAATAAAGCATTAACCATCCATTTGTACTGAGACCACAGAGTACTATTATTTTAGGTTATAGAGAGTTAGTATAGACCTAAAACGTGAGAAGTACATAATATAGTAATAAAGTATAAATGAAAGCGTATAGGCAAAAGAAGAAATAACAGAAAGAAAAGAATTAGGAACTAGTCCGTAATATCACTATCCATGTACTTCACCTAGAGATTCAAGATTATACATGAAAAAGATATATAAACCTTCCATTACATCATGTTATTATTCACCACAGTTGACAATTCATGATTAATCTATGAAATATCATGTACAGAACATCATCACATTGCGCAGTACCCCACATAAGTCGGACCAGAATACAATGTCATATTTGACAATACTGCTTCTAAGTTTACCCTCCACCATCATGTGGAATACTAAGTTTAATCACCCAGAAAGTATTCCAATTCCCTATCTGTGTTCAGACCATCTTCTACTGCCCTTAATCGCATTATCCACATTGCTTCTCATCTTCGTAATGTCAATTCCCTATTCCCACCTCTTTTATCTCTAAATACCTGTTCACAGCCAAAAAAAGTAAATCCAACTCTTGCATTCTGGGATTCACAATTAATCATGTGTGCTACAATAGGGTATCTAATATCCTGCTGAGCCAAGGCTCTAGCATGTTCTCCAATTCTTACTTTAAGGGGTCGGATAGTACTCCCAACATAGTATTTCTTACATTTACATATTAGAATATACACCACAAAGGAAGTATTACAATTCATTGAAGATCTAATGGGGAATGTTTCACCCCATACATTAGAGAATTCTTTCCGCCCATGGCAGGCCCATTTGCACAAACCACAATCTCTGCATTTGTAAAATCCCACCCTTTGTGCTTGCAACCAATTGGTCTTAGGGGCTTACACTTCTGTCCCACTAGCATGGGGGATATGTGGAGATACTAAACTAGATCTTTTTAAGTTCATAAGACGGTTGAAACTCAAAAAATATTTTAAGTTAAATCCTACTGCAACCAAGTCTAAGGCTACTTTGGTTTCTAATGTGGATACGATACCTTCTATACAAGAAGTATTTGATACAGCCATGCTGCTTTCCATTCCGGAACAGGAAGAAGTTCCGATTATTTTTGAACAGGTGTTAGAGGACCTAGATATTATCTGTAATGGGGGGGGTAGGAGTGGTTTGAAGTGTAAATCAAGGTGGATTCCCTAATCAGTGGACAATAGAAATTTAGATACATTTTTTGATTTGGTTTGTAGGGACTTGAACCTACATAAACATAAATATGGGTTACCTAAAACTTCCAGTAATTTGAGACAAGGAGAACGGAGGGCACTAAAAGAATTGAGTGAGAATGATCAGATTATGATAAAGCAGGCAGACAAAGGGGGCAATGTTGTCCTAATGAACAGAACAGATTACGTTCAGGAGATACGATCACAACTGGGTGATGTACACTGTTATGAAAAGTTGGATTATAACCCGATCTTGAAATTGAGTGGTGTTATCAATGCAAAACTAGAGACTTGGTATTAATCTGATTTATTGAATAGGGATGAATTTCTATATTTGAAGGTGATGAAATCTAGATTTCCTTGTTTCTGTACGTTGCCCAAAATACATAAGGATTTGCCCTTTCCCCCGGGCAGACCTATTATTTCAGGTATAGGTGGACCAAGTGAGAAATTGTCTGAATACGTGGATGTTTTCTTGAAACCTATAGTACAAAAATTACCATCGTACATTAAGGACACTATGCATATATTAAGCATTCTTAATGATGTAGAATGGGAAGACGGTATGTTATTGGTTATCTTAGATGTGGTTTCATTATACACCTGTATCCAACATAATGTGGGTCTGGAAGCCACAGAGTGGTTTTTAAATAAGCAACCTGTAAATAGATGGCAACATACGAGGATGATATTAGAAATGATTTCTGTGATTCTTGAAAATATATTTTTCATTTTTGAGCATGATTGGTTCAGACAAAAACAGGGGGTGGCCATGGGCTCCATATTCTCCCCCTCGTATGCAGGACTATTTATGGGCCGATACGAGGAAAGGTGGGTCTGGGGCCCAGGTGGTGCCCATTGGCATACTCATAACCTCTATTGGGGTCGTTATATTGACGATTGTATCATGTTATGGACAGGGGGTGCCAATCAATTATTGGAATTTGTTGAATATTTGAATTCTAATGACATGAATGTAAAGTTTACATGCAAGTACAGTGCAACCAGTATAGAATTTCTAGATGTAGAACTGTACATAGAAAATGGTCATATTGAGAGTAAATTATTTAGAAAATCTACTGCCTGTAATGCAGTATTACATGCGGCAAGTGCACATCCTAAACACCAAATTGAATCAATTCCCTATGGAAAGATGGTTAGTGCACGTAGGAACTGCAGCAATGACAAGGAATTTGCAGATTGTATAGAAGAAATGGGTAATCGCTTTAGAAGTAGAGGCTACAGTGACACCATTATTATCAAGGCACAGAACAGAATTAAACATGTCCTCAGGCATGCAACGTTTACACCTAAGAATACTAAGGCATTAGTGCACAAGGAGGAGAAAGTTAGACTTGTTACTGACTTTACGGGTAGTACAGGGATTCTGAAGAAATATATTTTACTTTGTGATGAAATATTGACTGAATTTATAACCAGCAAACCTATGTTTACTTTTCGGAGGGGGAGATCATTGAAAGAGATTCTCAGCCCAAGTTTTCCTAGAACTGCCCCTAAGACCAATTGGTTGCAAGCACAAAGGGTGGAATTTTACAAATGGGGAGATTGTGGTTTGTGCAAATGGGCCTGCCATGGGCGGTATGAATTCTCTAATGTATGGGGTGAAACTTTCACCATTAGATCTACAATGAATTGTAATACTTCCTTTGTGGTGTATATTCTAGTATGTAAATGTAAGAAATACTATGTTGGGAGTACTATCCGACCCCTTAAAGTAAGAATTGGAGAATATGCTAGAGCCTTGGCTCAGCAGGATGTTAGATACCCTATTGTAGCACACATGGTTAATTGTGAATCCCAGAATGCAAGAGTTGGATTCACTTTTTTTGGCTGTGAACAGGTATTTAGAAATAAAAGAGGTGGGAATAGGGAATTGACATTACGAAGACGAGAAGCTATGTGGATAATATGATTAAGGGCAGTAGAAGATGGTCTGAAGACAGATAGGGAATTGGAATACTTTCTGGGTGATTAAACTTAGTATTCCACATGATGATGGAGGGTAAACTTAGAAGCCGTATTGTCAAATATGCCATTGTATTCTGGTACGACTTATGTGGGGTACTGCGTAATGTGATGATGTTCTGTACATGATATGTCATAGATTAATCATGAATTGTCAACTGTGGTGAATAATAACATGATGTAATGGAAGGTTTATATATCTTTTTCATGTATAATCTTGAATCTCTAGGTGAAGTACATGGATAGTGATATTACGGACTAGTTCCTAATACTTTTCTTTCTGTTGTTTCTTCTTTTGCCGATACGCACTCATTTATACTTTATTACTATATTATGTACTTCTCACGTTTTAGGTCTATACTAACTCTCTATAACCTAAAATAATAGTACTCTGTGGTCTCAGTACAAATGGATGGTTAATGCTTTATTACCTATACCATATTATATAAGGGAACTTACTGGTTGAAGGTTGTAATAAGACTCACTCATATTTTCCCAGATGGAATGGGATGAGGGAAGCACTACCTTTTATATCTATACAACAATGGTGCAACGTTACATGTATTTTCTTGTTGGGAGAGTAAATGAAACGGGCGGTGCTGCTGCGTTGGTCCGTCTTCTAGCTCTAGCTTTAGCTAGGAGAATGGTCCTTCTACAGTTTTTATGTAGGCAGAACCTTTAAAAATGGTGAAGGGAAACACCGGTTACGGCGGTATACAATTGTTTCTAAACAACGTGTGAGGCACGGCACCAATGTGATCGATGAGTCCGTGGTGTACTTGGGCACGAGACGAGAGGCTATTTATTTTAGAGACGGCATCGTGGCAGGATAGTTTCAAGTTTATGTCAAAGGTAAACTGATTTAAATACGAATGAATAAGGGATAATAGAATTGATTTGGCAACAACAGGATATTAGGCGGCACGGAAACGCCGGACACAGCAGTTTTATGTTGGATGATTAAAAACTTCTGAGGTACAATATCGGAGTGCGATTGACGCCTCCGTTCTATATGGGGGAATGAGTCAAGAGGATAGTAAATTCGGGGGTGGCACCATAGAAGGAGAGTGTGAAGATATGCCGATGGCTCTCTGTAAAGATGTTAATAATTGGGGAATTAACTGTTTTGATTTAGTCAAGAATAGGACAATATGAGACCCTTCTATTACTGCGTTCACAAAATTGAATTTTGGGGCGTTGGTGGAGGAGTGATGAATCCTATGACTTTCTGTTAAACTAATATATTAACAGGAGTCTTTTTTATGATGGGTTATTTAAAGATGGTGAATAAATATTTTCTTGATTACAGATCAACATTTGGTGATGTCTACATGTGTTGTGTGGAAAGAACAGCTTTATGTGATTGGTGACAACAATACTGTTAGTCAATTAAATTGACTTAACCTGCTCTTTGGAATATTTTGAGGTAATTTGAGATTGGGTATTTATTCCCGGGGTAAGGTTAGCAATTTAGGGTGCACTGATCGGCCTATTTGTACTGAGACAACAAATGGGGTGTGATTTATTCAATAGTCAACTTCACTTATCCTTTAATATACATGGCCCTATATTATACAATGATATTGAGTGCAGGGGCATTATTTTATTTATTTTTTATTTGTGTTTTTTACTAGGTGACTTCTAGTGCATTATAAGGAGAGTCACATATGGGGTGCTTGTATATAATAATATTGGAATACTTTTAGAGCTAACTAAAGTCACTTGTTATTAATCTTTTCACAGAATCCCTCTTGGTGATGGGATCCCACGGGGGTACTGAGACTTTATGTTTCCGTGAAGGAAATTATAATTATTATTATATTTAATGTGTTTTTTATGGCTCTTGGGTTCCAGAATTACAAAGGATTGACACAACTAAATTCCAGCCCTGAGGAAGTCTAATGATGAAACACGTGTTGGCTGTGAGGTCGTTATAAAGAACTTAGACTTTTCTGATTTAGGTTGGACCTACACTTGAATTTTAGGTATTGCCAAGAATTACGATAATAATTGAGGTCAAATTCAAAGGACTTTGGAATCAGATGAAATAACTGGGAGATATCCGGCTTATTTGGAAGGAGATAGAATGATGGAATTGGACATTATGTTATATCAACTTTGACATGGGAAAAGGGTATTGGTGTTTGTGGGAGTGAACATTAAACTAGATACATAAATAATGATTTTGTAGGATCATTTGAAATGTTTATATTGTATATATATGAGTAATTATGAAGTTAAATAAGTGAGTGTTTCTGTATTGGTAAAGTGGGTTACACGGTAACAAGAGAAGGGGTCTTCACTTTAGGGACCTTACTTTAGGACAACAGGTGCCACAGTATGTACAAGTTGTTGGTGTAGATAATAGACAAAAGACAGCTCAGGAAACTGCCCAAGTCATGGTGAAAATAGGATCTTTTGAGGATAAATACAAGTTTATAATATGCAATCACAGTCAAGTGAATCTCTTGCGAAGAGATTCGCTATCAAAATAGAATTGTATTATCTTTTGTACCTCATCCAGAATTGAGATTCAAACCCAAGATGAAGATGCCTTCTTTAAAGTATCTAGACATTTATCTTGCTGTGCTTTTTACTTTACTAACAGTTGATGATTTGCCTCCAGAAATGAGACAGACTGTCAAACAAGAAGTGTAGAATTTTTCAGGAAAATACATTGGACTGATAAAAGGTGTAGAACCTGTCTGACTTACTGTTAACCCTAATGCTGAATTCCCAAGACAATGTACAATTTGACCCCTGTAACGATTGCTGGAATAACTCCTGTAATTGAGTCCATGATAAAGCAGGGGATACTGACGGAGATAATGGGGAGTCCTTGTAATTCTCCTATTATAGATCTTCAGAAAACAAGTGCGAAATACAGAATTGTACAGGACCTTATGAAAATAAATAACGTTGTTCCTTGTTGCCACGTGGTACCGACTCTAGCTGTGATATTGTTTCAGATTCCATGTGAGGCCAACTGGTTCACCGCCATTGATTTGTGTCAAGCTTTATTTTTAATACCGTTGCATGAGGACAGTCAGTACCCCCTTGCATTTTGGTTCAGAAATAGACGGGTCAGAGTCCCACAAGGGTATACTGAGTCTCCATCTAGCTTTAATCAGATTCTGAAGAAAAATCTGGAATCTCTGGTCATGCCTTGCAATCGAGTCCTGATCCAGTACATGGACAACCTAATGTTGGTGTTGAATACTCAAGAAATCCGTTGACAGGGCACCAATGCGTTACTACCTGGCCGAGAATGGACATAAAGTATCCCATGGAAAGTTACAATATTCTCAAAAAGAAGTCTAATATCTTGGACGCCACATTGAAAAAAGAGTAAGAAAAGTGTCACAAGTGAGGATTTCAGCCATACTAAAGGTGAGACTTCCAACTACACAGAGAGAAGTCAGGATGTTTTGGGAATGGTGGGCTACTGTAGACAGTGGATGTCCAACTTTTGCCTGATGGCCAACCCTTTACACAGGCTGACACACAAGGATGTGTCCGATCCAGTACAATGGGATAACTATTGCCTTTTTGCATTTCTAAAACTGAGGAATGTCTCTGTTGTGCCCCGGCACTCAGGATACTCAATTATAACAAGTCTTTATGCACTTTTCTTTATGAAAGGGATGTTCTGAGCTCTCTCAGTGCTATCTCAAATGCATGGAGATGCTAAGAGACCAGTGCCTTATTTTCACTAGACCCTGCTGCTTCTGCATTGCCTGTCTGCCTCAAAGTGGTAGCTGTGGTCAGCACTAGCATAGAGAGGTGTGAAAAGGTTGTTATGGGTCACCCATTTAGTGTGTATGCTCCCCATTCTGTTGAGTTTTTGTTGACCAGGACAAGAACCCAACATCTTACAAGTAGTCTGCTTACTAAATATGAGCAGGCTGTCCCGGCAGCACAGAATTAGACTATCAAATACTATGGGATTCTGAATCCTGCTACTCTGTTGCCAGTATTGGGTCAGGAAAGCAATAATAATTTTGAAGGGGAACATGATTGCCTTGACGTTACTGAACTGTGGACTAAGCTGAGGACAGACATATGGGAAGAACCATTACCTGAATCTGATTATGTCCTCTATGTGGATTGTTCATGTTTGAGAGACAATGGAGTAAGCCTGAGAGCAGCTTATGCAGTTTGCACTGTTTCTGGAATTGTTGAAGCTTACTGACTTCAAGGAATGTTCTCTGCCCGAGTAGCCAAAGTGATTGCTTTTATTAGCGCATGTTGTGCTTCTGGTCAAATGAAAATGACAATCTTTACCCATAGTCAACATGGCTTTAACGTTCTTCATGACTTCTGACAACTGTGGTCCCAGAGGGGGTTTATGACATCCTCTAGATCTCCAATATGGAATGACAAACAAGTGAGGACCCTTCTCGACATGCTACAATTGCCTGAACAAATGGCAGTGGTCAAGTACCCTGCACATCGTTCTGGAGATAATTGTGTGATTCTGGGCAAGAGGTACACCGATGAGGATGCAAAATACTGTGCACACGATGTTTGTAAATTTAATGATGAATTCACAAACAAGGGAATGAATGAGACTAACTTTAACCTCTCGTTGACAACAGATAATACTTGGGATGAAGCAAAGAGTCTTCAGGAGGAAGTGTCTAAAGAAGAACAACAGAGTTGGGTCAGGGCAGGTTGTGTCAAAAGAGATGATGACAATTGGTTTTTAGTGGCTGGGCAACCAGTGTTTCCATACAATTTATTACCTCCTATGGCTACACAGTTTCATGGTCCAGCTCACGTTGGTAGGGATGCTATGGTGAGGTTGTTCATTCAGACTTTGTTCAATCCTAGTTTCAGACTCATGGCTGAAGCATTGTGTCACAGGTGCGTTGTGTGTCAATATAACAATGTTGGGAAAAGAATTACAGTCACATTGAGTCACATCGGAAGGTCAGGAAGACTTTTTAACAGGATGCAGCTAGACTTCATTGAAATGCCTGTTTTCAATGGGTTGAGGTATGATTTGGCTGTGGTGTGTATCTGTTCTCGTTGGGTTGAGGCTTATCTGACTAGAAGAAATTATAGTCTTACTGCAGCTAAACTGTTGTAAAGAGAACTTGTTCCCAGAGTTGTCTCCCTAACTTTCTTGGAATCAGATCAAGGAACATATTTCAATAATGAGCTCCGAAGACTGTTGTGTGCAGCATTGCAAATAGTACAGAAATTGCATTACAGTTATAGACCTGAAGCTTCGGGTCTTGTGGAGCAAGTGAAACACTGAAATCCAGACTGGCAAAAATGTGTGCTTCAACATCTTTAAAGTGGTCTTATGCACTGTCTTTTAAGTTGATGAGCTTTCAGAGTGTACCTGATCGAAAGACTGGACTGTTCCCCCACAAGATCATAATGTGGAGGGCAAAGAGCATTCCAGTAATTCCTGTGAATGCACTTGTGAATATTAAAGATGATATGGGCCTAGATTATTGCAAAGGATTAGAGGACGTGGTGCATTCTGTGTCTCATCAGGACGGAGCAGCTACAGCCCCTCCACACCAGGAACAGTGACATGACCTTTGTCCCAGCGGTTGAGTCTTGATGAAGAAACAGGTTAGGAAAACATGTCTGGAACCCTGTTCCTGTGGGCCTTACCAGCTGATCCTGGTCCCAGTGACTGCTATGAAGTGTGAAGGTTTCCCCAGCTGGATTCATGCTTCCCACACTAGCAGAGTTGAGTGTCCCCCTTCATACAACAGCACCTGTTTCAGAAGAACCAGTGCTGTAAGAAAGACAACAGGAACAGGTTAGTGAAGCTGTCAGGGACAAAATGGCACCTGAAACAGCACTCGATCAGGTGAAGAGGGTCTAGAGAAAGTCATGACTGAAACTGAAGTAGAGACAATTGAGTCTTGCCCTGTGGTGAATGAGTCAGACTCAGAGTCAGACCCTAAAGAAGGTACTAGTGCTGGAAGAAGGTGAATGGAAGCAAGAAACAAATGGCCCACAACTAAGGAAAGAGGGAAAGTGAGTTTGCCTAAAGAATATGTCCTACCAACGGTTTCTGAAGAAACTGAGAACTGGACACAAGTGAAAGCGAAGGTAAAGGAGTAGCAGTTAGAAGATCAAAAAGACAAGACTACCTAGTCATAGGTATTCTTCACCAGAGTGGACCTACTTTGCAAATGACACAAATCAAGAGTTCTGTGAATATTGTGATAAATAAACAGGTTCAGTTGAACCTCCATGAACTGAACATTATGGTCAAACTCTATTTTGAAATTTTGTTGCCATCAATTAACTTAGTTTGTGTAAATAGTAGAGGCATTTATGTTTACTGGAATGGGGAGTTGAGAAGGATGCCTAGACCCCACTTTCTGTGGAAAATAAGTTATCTCCTAGTATTACCCCACAAACTCTTAGCCCTAAAGATTATAATATGTATGTGTTAGGTGAGAAAGCATTACACTTAGATGAGTCTAGACACAATTATTCAGCAAATTTATATTTTAAGCTGCTATATGACTATATTAATAAGATGAATGCTACGGACTGCTACGTTTGTACGCAGTTACCTGCCTCTGTAACAGAAGGTATCACTTATCATGATATTCCTGTGACTTATGGAAATTCATGTAGTCTTTTGTTGAGTCTGTTTTATGGAACAGGACATTTTCGATATTATAATTCAAATTATGATCTGATTCTTCCAGAGATTCCTATATTAGATCATTTGAACAGGCGTCTGGCCCTCAGAGATAAAAATAATTGCCAGATGTCTTGAAACTGTTACAACATTAGACACAGTTTATGCACATAGACACAATTTAACATTTATGCTGTCAGAAGTTGAGAAGGAGCTTCTAAATTTGGTTGAGGATTGAAGAACAGAATTAGAAGTTAGTCCTAGGTTGGATGAAAGCTTTCAAGGTCAGAATAAATGGACTCAAGACGAGATTGAACATCAGTTAGCTAGAAATGTAGCTGCATTAGCATTAGATTGGAAACACAAAGGAAGGCTGTGCATTTGGATGGAAAGATCTGATACAGGCAATATGTTTGTGGGAAGGAGTGAATGTGAACATACCTTTCAAGTTCGAGGAAATGACAAGTTGCATCTAGACTAGGGGTGGGCAATGAATTCCGCTCCACCAGCGGAGTTCACAGACTTTTGCCCACTTTGAGTTCCTAAAAACTCTGCAAAGAGGCACAGAGCTGAGTTTTTCCTCTCGGTCACACTCGCTAGGTAGCGTGAAAAAGAAAATAATAGACCACTTCCTGTCAAGATTTCTGAACGTGAGCAGTCGGGCAGGTCGCAACTGCTCACATTGAGAAACCTGCCACTTGTGTTGTGGAAGCTACCATTTGAGTAGAACACCTACTAGGGCGGCAAAAAGAAGCAGCGCCCTCTTGCACTGGGCATTGTGCCGCTTGCACTGATTTCACAGCGTGGACATACTCCTGGAGCTAAAAATCGACTTACCCCACTCCACGGCTTGCGGAACTCAGCACAGCAGAGTTTTTTTTGCACTTTGTGGAGTTCCACATAGCAGAACTCTGCAAACTCCACCCAGGCCTTAACTAGATGGAGAAGATGCTGTTATGCCTGGAGTTTATTTTGTTTATGGAGAGCATGCGTATCTTAACCTGTCAAGGGATGGTATGTTATGTGTTATTTAGGTGTAGTTTTTCCAAGATTTGTAATGTAGAACATCCTAAGGATTGTGTCTGGACTAAAGGTTCTAGACTCAAACGGGGTGCAAGGGCTGGAGAAGTAATGGGTGACATACTTGGTGCTTTAATTCCATATGTGGGAGTGTTTTTGAATGATTTAAAGATCAGAAGGCTGAACACTATAGTGGATACATTAGCTACTGGTACAGCAGGAGCATTATTGGTTACAAATTCTATAATGATAGTGATGAGATCTATTGTTTTACAAAATACACTTGCATTAGACATCTTACCTGCAAAAGAAGGGGGAGTCTGTCGGATGCTGAAGGTTCAACAATGTTGTATTTATATTCTGGATAAAAGTAAGGATTTCCAAAATTATTTCTGGAACATTTCAGGACTTACAAAGGAGTTGAAAGATTTTGAAGTGGCAGGTGCATGGGAAGCTATTGGAGATGGATTTTCTGCCCTAGGCAGATGGCTTGGGAAAGTGGGGAGTGGAATTGTAGGTTTTATTTTGAAGCCATTGTTGGTTATTTTGAATGTAGTAATAGTTCTGTTGGTTGGATACAATGTTTTCTGGAGAATTAGCATTCAGAAAGGAAGAGAGAGAAAGAGAGTAGAGATTGAGCTAGAAGACAGTCAGTGTACATAGTACAATGAAATGAAACTTTTGGCAAAATCCAGGCAAAATATGTTCAACACGAAAATGTTTGATAGAGTCTCATTCAAGAATGAAGTGGGTTTGTGATTATTTAATATGTTATCAGGTTATTTTCCTATGTAAACGTGTAAAAGTGGGTTTACATATAACATGGGACATTGAAATGCTTACAAGTAAAATGCACGTGCAAATATACCTTTTCATGTAAACCACATTTATTCATCATTTTGCAGGTATGTTTATGTGCTAGTGTTTTAGAAATGCTATTTCTATAATCATTTTATATTCACAATGAGAAATGTGTGGAAAATTTATATAAACTAAAGTATATTCTTGTTTATTTTAGCTTGGACAGAGTGAAGGTCCAAGTTCTATTTGCATTTCTAACCTTCAACATGAAAGTTTGTTTTATTGCACATCTTCCTAAGCTGCATGTGTAATGGTACAATAAGGAGGCTCTTGTGCAGAGAAGATAAGCAGGCCTGAGAAGATGTGTTACCACGGTCGAGGGGAGTAACGTGGAGATGCCAGCAGAACACCCAGTTGAGATTCCTGAGCACGGGAATAAACCAAGGCTGATCTAATTTAATTTCAATAGGCTTAACTGTCATCTTACAGAACTGTTGTTCAGTGGACAGTTTTGACTGTGATGTCAGCTTTTGGCAGAATCAAGATTCAAGTGTTGTTTAATTAGTGGTAAGTTCAGGGTCCCCTTGCCCCTTGATTAGAGGTAAAGACCTCAAATTCTATTTTCCTAAGTGGCCTCATGCCACTCACACCTCTCTTAACAGAAACTTCCAAAAAAGTTCTGTAGTTAGTAAGAAATCTAGGTTGAACTTGTATTCAATACATCCAGGTCCGGCTTTAGCACTGGTAGCGCCCGATGCAGCAATATCTTTTTGGGTCCCCTCACCCCATAATCACCTCCTCGGATTCTCATACTACCACCCAGCAAAAGTGCCCCTTATTGCTCCATAGCCCCTCTCATATACCTTTTATTTGTTTCAAAGCTCTGGTAAAGGGTGGCTTTACTAATCCACTCAGCTATACATATATACACATAGAATACAAGTCTATTCTTTGGAGCAGTCAGATTTACCCTCTGCGCTACTTTATGGTGACTCATAATTGTCACTGGACAAAACGCCCATCTCTCTGGCTAGCAAGAACATTAATCACAAGCGTTATCTTGACATTTTAATTGCTTCCTGAGGCTGGACACACAAGGAACTTTTCAGCAGATGCTTTTAAATCGAAGTTTAAGTTATTGCTAAACACAGCACCCGCCCATGAGGTCAGCGCCCCCCATCCAGTTCAGCACCAGGTGCGCCTGCACCAGTTGCACCACCCTAAGCCGTCTCTAGATACATCTGATGCTTTTTCTCATTTTCTGTATTAATGCTATTAAAATATTGGTTTGGAACATGCTAAGTTCAATGTTGTGCTTCGGTAATTTTATACATTTATGCTCTTCAGACTCATTTATGTAAGTTTGACTTTTCAATCTATAATAAAGCCCTTTGAACTTTATTTTGGTCTCCGAAATTCAGTATATGACCAATAGCTTAGATTGTAATTTGTATTGAGGATTTTCATGTATGTCTCCTCACCCCTCGGAACTTGGAAAAAGATCAGTCGGACTCCAAATCTAGAAACATTGCCCAGAGCTGGATCACATTCAAATTTCCACAATGTACAACCCTTGGGTATAGCACATTACTCGAAACTGATGTGGTTTACATATGAATGAACTAATGTACTGAAAGACAGCAGTTATGGGACAATCATTAGCATGTACGTCTTCTTTCAAGGGGTCTAAGTCATATCTGCAACTGCTGCTTTAGCGTTAGCAAAACCAGTTGGCTTGACATTCATATGACAACCGGGTCGGGCCTACGCACACTGCACATCAAATCTAGGCCCGTATTTATACTCCGTTTGCGCCGAATTAGCGTCGTTTTTTTCGACGCAAATTCGGCGCAAAACTAACGCCATATTTATACTTTGGCGTTAGACGCGTCTAGCGCCAAAGTATGGGCAAATAGCGTCATTTTTTTGCGTGAACGCCTTCCTTGCGTTAATGAGATGCAAGGAAGGCGTTCCCGTCTAAAAAAATGACGGCGACGCAAATGCGTCGTATTTATACTCCCGGGCAAAAATCACGCCCGGGAGTTGGCGGGTCAAAAAACCCTGCATTTGCGCCACTATTTAACGCCTGGGTCAGGGTAGGTGTTAAGGGGCCTGTGGGCTAAAAATGAGCCCACAGGTGCCCTCCCCTGCCCACAGGGACCCCCCCTGCCACCCCTGCCCACCCCAGGAGGACACCCAAGGATGGAGGGACCCACCCCAGGGACATTCAGGTAAGTTCAGGTAAGTATAATTTTTTATATTTTTTAATTTTTTTTGGTGGCATAGGGGGGCCTTATTTGTGCCCCCCTACATGCCACTATGCCCAATGACCATGCCCAGGGGACATAAGTCCCCTGGGCATGGCCATTGGGCAAGGGGGCATGACTCCTGTCTTCACTAAGACAGGAGTCATTTAAATGGCGTCTGGGCGTCGAAAAAAATGGCGCAAATTGGGTTGAGGCGATTTTTTTGCCTCAACCTGACTTGCCCCATTTTAAGACGCCCTAACGCCATTTTCCCCCTACGCTGGCGCTGCCTGGTCTACGTGGTTTTTTTCCACGCACACCAGGCAGCGCCGGTCTGCTAGCGCCGGCTAACGCCATTCCATAAATACGGCGCCCGCATGGCGCTTCAGAATGGCGTTAGACGGCGCTAAATTTTTTGACGCTAAACTGCGTTAGCGCAGTTTAGCGTCAAAAAGTATAAATATGGGCCCTAATGTACTAAATGACAGGCAAGTACAAGTAAAGCTATGTTTTGTTTCTGCAGAAGCCATTTTTCAAATGTAAATTAGCTCCTCAAGCATTCCACTACAGGCAGGAGGGAGACGAAAAAAGCTGAGAGAAAGCACTGAATGTAGAATTCTCGTGTGGGCTGATACAAGAAGTTATTGACAACATCTCAAGCCGATGGCGTAAGATCCCGGAGCAAATGAAGCTAATGGCTGAAAGAGGCTGACACTACCCTCTTAAAGTAAGTATACAATACAATATGATTGGCATTCATTGAACATATACAAGTGTTTCCAAACATGTGATCGTATTTCTGCCTTTGTTCGTGTATGTTAATGGCGCTAGAACTATGGCTTTCCTACAGGTGATCTATTCCTCAGCATGCTCTCCACCAAACTTACATCAGAATGTGTCATGTATCACGACTACAAGGGGGCCAGTAAGGTGATGTAAGTCATTTCAGGAAACGAAATGAGAGAATTAATGTTCCCCTGCGCCCACATGTGAAAACAATTCCCCATTTTCTGCAATCTCCTTGGAACAAGTGAATGGAACGCACAGTACTTGTGCAATAATGCAGCCAACCCAACCCTACAAGTGAATTGCTTTTGGAAAATGCTTCGCTATATTAAGTGATGCATGTTTGCATAAAAACACATTTTCAAAAGATACCTTATTTTCTTTACAATTAAGGTTAGTTGGATCTAATATTTACACTGGCTTGCGCCATTAAAATAAGCCCTTTTACAAGGTGGTTGTGAAAATGTCTATTTCTGCGACCTACACATACAATGATACTTTGGTGCCAGAGCATCTCTTCAAAGAAAGTCTGAATTAGAGCAAAGAAAGTAAACAAAGTTTAGCCAAAAATGAAAATTCGTTCCTGGTGACCCATGTTGGAAACGTGTGGTAGAAAAAATTGTTCAGTCCGTTGAGAATGAAACTTTGTGGTCTGTGGACGACAGCCAATGAACATGGACCTTACAGTGTAGACTGATAATTACTATTATTATTGCGAAGCAGACTATGCAGTTACGTCGTTGGTTTATTATTGCGCCTTTCTCATCTTTGAATAGAATTGAGCCCTTGGCATTAATAAGACAGTAGAGTATATTAATGAATGAAGAAAGATGTTGGGTTTATAGAGCACCCACATTTCCGGTGGTTGCGCCATCCCATCTCTCAATAACAGCAGTGTTTATGTGCCACATGAACCTAAAAAGCATAAAACTGTTCACTGCAGCAAAATCTCCTTCAGTTGAAATAAAATTGTCAATCCGAATTCCCATGGTGCTTGAAGATTATTTGAACTTCTTAAAGTAGTGGCAAATATTCCGTACATTCACGTTTGTAAAAAAAATATAGTCACACATCCTCAACATGTTTGAAGCAAATGTGCGGTGGTTAGATTATTTTGGAATTTATGTCGCATTTTAAAAAGACTACTGAGACAAAAAATAATACATTAACAAACAAAATCATAATTTTGAAACGTAAGTGGCTGCTTGAACCATTTGGAACTGGTGGAACATAGGTAATAGTTGAATAATTATATAGAAGTTGGCAGGGTGCCACGTAGCTTATGTATATTAATCACCTCCACCTTTCAGGATCGTAATCCAAAGTTATTGGAAGAATGGTGGACATTATTAGCTTCTACATGTAGAGGCATGTTTTGACTTTTGTCTAAGTATGCGAAAGTGGAACAAGTATGTGAGGGGATCTCCAAGGTGAAAACTATTTTTGACCAGCACCTGGAAGAAGATGAAATCAATAAATCTATTTCCCAAATGGACAGATATGAACAGGAAATTCAGACTAAAAAGAGGAGGAAGTTCTTATGGAATAAACAGGACTAGGCTTCTGGTCATATTTTAACCTTTGGAAAGAAATTTGATAATGTTGTAAGACCATTTACACAGGCAGGTGCATTAAGACACCAAGAGGTGGTGACATCGGAGTCAGGTTTTGAGATGTATTCGGATTTGGAGGAGCAGCGGAATACCAGCAAGAGATGAGTACTATTTTTACAGTGCAATTGAGCCCCACAAAAGAAACCTGGATTAGGAAGAGATGCAAACAATGAAAAAGGAGAAAAATCAGGAGAGGGGGAAAGGAGAGACAAAGCCGATATGCCGCATGGGAGGGCTACACAGCAGATAAAGACAAAATGAAGGGTGAGGACTGATTAACATAAATTGAATGAAGGCAAACAATCCTTTCTGGAATTCTGTCTATCTTTCTGTCCTGTTGCTAATATGGAGTAGTGTACAGCACACATAGACATATTTTTGTTTATTCGCATACTGAAATTGATCAAGATTTTTTCTCATCAAGAGGGTAGACGTATTAAACCCAGATATGGAACACACTACCTCTCAAGCTCAGACAGATAACATCACTGAAGCAGTTCAGGAAGGACCTCAAGACCTAGCACTTTGACTGAGCAGCACACCCACAAACTGTGCCTGCAGACCCAATGGGTGATTAGCCACGCTCTACAAATCTATGATTGATTAATTGAAGGTTCCAGCTACCCTTCCGGTTATGGATCACACATAGGATAATTAGTGTTTGAGTGATATTAAGGGTTTAATGGCTTTGAATGAATTGGAAGGCGGTATGATGGATTGTGGTACGAGGAGCGATTTCTTGATCTCTATAAATCTTGATCTAGATTGAACGGATTTGAATCCCTTTAAGCCAAAATATATGTACAATCCAAGTACACCCCACAATAACATAGATACCTTTCATGAGATAGTGACTAGAGGTCTTTAAAAAATCTGGAAAGATAGCAAAAATCATTATGCTGAAAATGTGGCTGGACCTCAGAAATTAGTCCTGCATTCACTGACACAGGACTTCACTATTGTGATTCAGCCTTCTGACAAGGAGGGCAATGTAGTCCTGCGGGATGTTAAAAAATATTAGCAGGAGGCAAATAGACAACTTACAAGGTCACATGATTATGAGCTTTATGAGTATCATGATTATAAGCGGTCCATTCTGCAATATCATGCCAGCTAGGTGAGTAGAGAGAAAGAGGCCTTCGTAGTACTGATGAATTTAAATTTGTGTATGTTCAGAAACCTGTAGCACCCTGTTTCTATTTGCTTCCCAAGATTCATAAGAATAAAAACAACCCTTCCGGTAGACCCATTATTTCAGCCAATTGCAGTCCTTTAGAACCCACCTCAATCTATCTTGATTTTTATCTTTTACCGTATGTATTACACTTACCCTCCTATTGTAGGGATAGTGCGGATTTCATCACTAAGATTGAGGAAATACCTTGGCAGCCAACATTTCTCATGGCAACCATTGATCCAATGATATGGATTCATTGTACACATGCATTGATCACAACTTAGGCATTGGTGTATGCAGACACTTCTCTCGGGATAAAGCCATTTATTTATATGACCCCACTATGATGCTTCTGGACATGTTGAAATTTGGTTTACAAATATTTTTTTTCTTTTCAATGAGTTATGGTATAGGCAGATTACCGACACTGGGATGGACAGTTGTTTTCCCCAGGTTTTGCAGGCATTTTCATGGGTTGGTGGGAGAAGCAACATGTCTGGACAGAAGAGAACATAAGGTGGGCTAGGTACGTAACCCTGTGGACTAGATACATTGATCATCTTTTCATTATATGGGATGGTCCTAAAGCCTACTACAGATTTAGCATACATCGCACATAGTGACCTGAATCTAACATTTGCACACTAGATACACAATAGTGAGATGGACTTTTTGGATGTGCATGTGGAGATTAACGGGGGTAGAGTTTATACTTCTCTTTTTAAAAAAAAGACTGAAGGCAACAGCCTATTGCATGTGGACAGCCATCATCCTACCAAGTTGAAATGGAGTATTCTGTATGGGTAACTACTTAGAGCAAGACAAAATTGTAGCAGCACAGAAGCATATGAGAAGGAAAGGAGAACCATACTAGGAAGATTCAGAGCAAGAGGCTATCCCTGGAATGTTTTGGTGGCTGCTAAGGAGAGAGTGAGCACCCTTGCTAGAAAGGATGCCTTTGTCCAGAAAGCCAAAGTTTCTAGTGAAGATCAGGATATAAGTTTGATCAGCACAAGTAATGCTGAATCAGTTAAAATCAACAGAATGATTAAGAAACAGTGGCATCTGGTCAAATATGATCCTATAATCGGGCAAAAAGTTTCACCATGTCCATTGATAACCTACCATAATTCCAGGTCTGTGAAAGACATGCTGAGTTTGGACCCATTTCAATACCAGAACTAGGCAGGAAGGTTGGCTATCAGAACAGAATGGCTTTAATGAAGGTGGAAGATGTAAAATGTAAAGCATGCAGAGGTAGCAAGAATGGAAACACCTTTATGCTGCCCACTGGGGAATGGGGGAGAATCAACAAATTCATTATGTGTAGTAGTGATTTTTGTGTTTAAGTTATGACTTGCCCGTATGGCCTGAGAAATGTAGGGGGCACAATCTTCCCTGTGAAATAGCAGATTCTTGACATCTGAGGGAACACAAGAACTGTGATCAGAGTTACCTAGTAGCTAGACATTGGAAGGAAATGCATTCTCAAAATCCTGATACAGTCTCTTTCTTTGGTATTGACAGCGTGGTGTTCACAGCGAGAGGTAGCAACAGGGAGAAGAGACTATGGAATTTTGGAATCAGAGTATATTGCTCATCTCCATAAAAAGGCCCTTATGGGTCTTAATGTTGATGAGGAACTTTTTGCTCATGTGGGTTGAGTCTCTTCTCCTTAATAGGGATTTCCGGGAGTCCCCCCTCCCACTTATAAAGATATACTTTTAGGATTTAGTTCTTGTTTAGTTTGTAGTCAGAATACCCTGCATTTGTACTTATATTTGTGTGTTCATTTCGATCGAAAAACGTTGCCATTAAAATATTGCATTCACATCAAACTCTGGAGTGCAGTCTTCTAGTGCCTGTGACAAGTGGCACTTTCCATTGTTTATCTATATATATATATAGATATATATATATATATATATATATCTATATATATATATAGATATATATATATATATATATATATTCCTTCACTAGCAAACCACCCAGAGGTTGCTGATGCATGGTGAGCGTGTGCATCCCTCTGTGAGCATCCACAAATTTCCAAAAAGAGAAGGATAGTATATATAGGGACCTGGGGACCACCACCTCTCCGGGGCCATGCAAAAGGAACAAGTGGGCTGCATAGTTCCCCTCCTGGAGCCACTAATGGCCTTGGGGACCACCACACCCAAAGGCCAGCCCCTGCTATTTCCTGAGGTGCCTACCCTCTGAGACAGCTGTTTGCTTTTGTTTGAAGGGAGCTGAGACAGCTCCTGCCAAGCAAAAGCAAAATCTCCACTTGCAACAAGTGGGAGCCATGAAAATGCTCCTGTTTGCTGGACCCAAAGCTTTCATCTCTTTCCCTGCCTGAAGACATGCAGACAGCGAAAGAGATGAAAACATTGCTCCCTCACACACGTAGATGTATTTCCCCTGTGTGTGGAAGGAATGACGGCTTCCGCAATAGGTAACAAGCCCCCAGGGACCACGGGGGCCTTAAGACTCACCCTGCCGTCCCATGTTCTTGATGCCTAGGAATACGATTACATCTCAAATAATCAAAGAAGCACTTACATCTGTAAAATACAAACCATTCCAGTGTATTTTCTCTGCATTTCCATCTTGAAAAGTTATCTGATGAAGACGCTAGAGGAACAATCACATTGGCAAAGTTACAGACACACAAGGTCACTGGAGACATTTTGTTGGTGTCCTTTACACAGCTGCAGCGTAGGAGATGCACTATACATTTACCCAATGAGGTAGCATTTACTAATTAGCCAGTAGAAACTACTCCAACTGGGTAGACATTTTGCACTGAATTGTGGCCTATTGTGGATAAATACGCAGGGCAGGATTCATTCTGGAATTTAAACCTCAATGTGTTGCACTGACAGTAATAAACGAAGCAGGTGCCCAAATTGAAGCTCCACTTCTATAAAGTACTAATCATCCTAATTTCTTGCACATGGTCAGGGCAAAGCAAGTGCTTTTTATTTGCATTTCCATCTTGAAAAGTTATCTCTAATCCTTGATGAAAGTGTTTGCATCCTTGCTTTTTTGCGAGCTCAGTATCTCATGCAGTGACAATGACTAGTGAGTTCTTTCTTGTCATGTGCTGCTGAAACCAGAAATCATGTTCTCCCTTTTAAAAACTACAAGTATGTAAAATGGCCTAGAAGTCCAGCCATTTTGGCCCCACCCACATACATCAGTGGTATGCAATGCCTTCCTGTCATTTTCCAAGGATAATGGGTAGCTTACTAAAAGGACCCCTCCGCGCATATGTCCTGCCAGCTTTGGAGATGTGTTCTTGATGTGCAGGCATATGGTCACATCTCCAGCAAACAAAGAAGCACCTCATGAGTGGTGTGGGGTGGAGTTGTTATATGGGGTAAGCTGCAGGCCCTATGGCCAACCACTGCCACAGACGCTGGTAGCTTAACCTGCAATAGCTCCCCATGGGGTATGCTGTAAATCAGAGAGCGGGGATGTTGACTTCTCACATGTAATAAAGAGTTTTCCACTGCTTGCTTTCTATATTGTGTTGTATGTATCTGGTCAACCTGCACGTAAAACAAAAGATCTAAAAATGGTACTAAAGTCTTACTGATCTGACTAGCAAATCTTAAACTTAAGGAATTGGTATTCAACTTTTCAATGTATTCTTCAGCTGATTCCTGGGAACCCCTTAATGCGATTAATACATCATCAATATAGCGAGCCCATAGGGCCACCTTGTCCACCTGGCTATCATTCACCTCCACCCAGGCAGGCCATGCACTTCTCCCAGTTGATTGATGGATTCACGCATGCCTGAACCACTAGTGCCTCAAGAATGTGGTCACAACAACGACTGCGTCTTTGCCACACATGCCTTTACCCAGCATGTCTTTATAACAAATTTTGTTGTAAAAGCATATTTGGTAAAGGATCATGTGTGGGAAATTGGCCCCCGCCCTGCCCCCTTACACCTGATACCATACTCTGCAATCCACCCACCCCCAGCATTTAAAACTGCCCCTTCCACCCCATGCCTGAACCCTAAAAGTAACTGTGCCTTGCCCTTAAAATTATCCTGAACCCCAGCCCCCCTGAACCCTAAAACCTACCCGCCCTATCCTTAAACCCAAGCCGACACCCCCACCCCTGCCCTGGTCCCAAAAACCTACTCCACCCTGTCCTAAAAACAACCCAGACTCCTTGCCCTAAACCCTAAAACCTACCCTACCCTGTCCTAAAATCTACCATGACCCGTGCCCCAGCCCTGAACCCTAAAACCTACCCCGCCCTATCGTAAAGTCTGCACAATCCACCGCCCCTTGCCTGAACCCAAAAACCTACCCACCCTAGCCTAAAAACCAACTGACCCCCGACTCCACCCTAAAACCTACCCCACCCAATCCTAAAAACTACCCCGCCTCCACGCTGAACCCTAAAACCTAACCATCCCTGTCCTAAAATCTACCCTGACCCCCCTGCCCTGAACCCTAAAACTTACCCGACTCTGTCCCAAAAACTTCCCTGAACCCCGCCCTGAACCATAAAATCTACATTGCCCTCTCCTTAAAACTACCCTGCCTCTCCCGCCCCACCCTGAACTCTAATACCTACCCCACCCTGTCCTAAAAACTACTCCAACACCCCCAGCCACACCCTTACCCTAAAAACTACCCCAACCCCCCACTGCCACCCTGAACCCTAAAACCTGCCCTGTCCTAAAACCTATGCTGACCCCCCTGCCCTGAACTCTAAAACCTACCCTGCCCTGCCCTAAAAACTACCCCAGCCCCACCATGAACACTAAAAGTTACCCCACCCAGTACTAAAAACTACCCTGACCCCCAACCCCATCCTGAACTCTAAACCTGCTCTGCAAGTCCTAAAAACTACCAACACCAACCCGCCCCAGCTCTAAATCCTAAAATCTACCCCTCCCTGTCCTAATAACTACCCCGAACTCCACCTCACTCTGAACCCTAAAACCAAACCTGCCAAGTCCTAAAAACTAACTCGACTCCCTGACCTTACCCTGAACCTTAAAACCTACCCCACTCTGTCCTAAAAACTACCCAAACCTAAACCCTAAAGCACACCCTGTCCTAAAAACTACCTGACCTACACGCCATCGTCCTCAACCCTAAAACTTACCCAACCTTGTCCTAAACACCCCCTACCCACCACAGCCCCACTTACCTGGTTGTCGTATTCCTCTCCAGGCTGTTGCTGCTGTATGTCTGAACCATGCATATGCATGGTGCCTTAACCACACATTTGCGTGGTTCAAGAAAATGTGTGGTTCAGGGAAGTGTGGTAAAGCTTGTGTTGTTACAGCTTGCCTGGTTGTGGCTGCGTAATAAAGACAGTTTCCTGCTTCTCCCAACAGTCCACAAAAAGATTTGATAGCTGGGCCAAATCACGTGCCTATGGAGTCTCTTGTCTCTGTTGGTATAAGTGTCCTGCAAACAAAAAATATTATGATGAAAGCAGAACAAAATGAGCTGCAAAAACATAACATTATGTTCATGATATTTCAAGGGTGTCATTTTCAAAAAATATTTCTCTGCCTTTCAATCCCAAACCATACGAGATACACATATAAGGATTTGTTATGTCATAGGTAATCAAAAGGAAATTGTGTTCCCATTGAAAGCCCTCAATGATTCTCATAAAGTCAGTAACATCATTGACCTATGAATTTAAATCCTTTACAAAAGGAAAAAGAAAAGAGTCAACAAAATTTGAGGAATTTTCCAATAGACTTCCTTGAGAAGATATGATAGGACAGCCCGGTGAAGCTCTACCATTCTGATGAATTTTGGATATGTGGTAAATGGTAGGAATCCGTGGGTGCTATACCCTCAAAAACTGATACTCCTGATATTCCAAAGCTCCTCTATCGCTCCAATAATCTAGAAAATCATAAAAGCTGTAACACTTTCTAAATATAATTCCCAAGTAATGGATTGATAACACATTGCATCACAGAGCTGTCTTAAGGCTTCTTTTGAATAATGTTCCTTGGTTTGCACTACGATGTTGCCCCCCCTTGTCATGAAGGCTGATAACTATTGTCTCATCAATTTTGAGGGACAATACCCCTTGCTATTGTTCTCTAGTCATATTGTGTTTGCCCTACTTTCCTGTATGCCTGATCATAAGTCTTTCCAAGTCTGTAAGACTGCCTCATGGAAGCAGTCAGTGGTGTCATGAGGAGTTTGAGGGATAAAACAGGATTTTACTTTAAAGTTGCTTTTCACACTCTGCTGTGGAACACCGTCATTCTCCAAAATGTTTAGAATGTCATCCATAGTTTCTTCCATTTCTTGTGGTGCTAAATGCTCCAAATCCTGAAGTGTTCCCAAAGCCTGTAGATTCTCCCTCGTCAAAATGCCTGTAGGCTCAGAGGTGCTGCCCTCCATGCCAGAGATCTTTTTGTAATGTAAGGCGTGTACCATCATAGGCTTTAATTTTTTTCACATATCAATATTTATCTATTCATGTCTGGTATAGTTCAATTAATTTGAAGGGCAGAACGTGAGTCCTAATTGGAGCACTTGTATTTGAGTGTTGGTTAATACTCCATCAGTTAGGTTAACCACTCTTAGATTCACCTCCTTCATCTCTGATACTGCCCTCTCTTGCTCCTGGTCTCTCTCTGTGGTGTGGAGTTTTGGATCCGCTAGCGCCTTCAGCTTCTTCTCAAAGGTGATCTGGTGGGCGTGCCCATTGAGGAATGTTTCTGTTTGTCTCCCTGATAAGTTGGTACTCCTGCTAAAAATATGTACTAGCACTTGTGCTTGAGGCCCCCAATTTCCTTGCACTTTCTCCTCCTGATTGATCGGTTTCTATCTCTGACTCAGAAGTGTCCCTGTTGCAAACTTTATTCAACTTTGTAGTTTGATTTAATTGCTTCCTGGGAATATCAAACTTTTTAGCAAAGGTCAGAACCCAGCCTGATTCATAATAGCATTTATCCATCGTGAAATTGCTTTGTTTCTGTTGCTTGATCTTATTCTTAAATGTGATTAGGTGTGCTTTCATCTGTTGTTGCAACCCATCTGCACTTTGAGGTGTCAGGATCACCCACTATCATTTCCTCAATCCTTTTGATCTTCTGTAAATATTTTGCTCTATTACTCATTGCATATTTAATGAGTATTTTCACCATGCCATTTGCTGAGGCTCTGGTGACTTCTGTCCATTCTTGTAGGAGTTGGGGTTCTGGATTTTTGTACACTGACATTGTGTAAATTCAAAGTCTGTGTCGTATTCTGCCCACGTCTAAATATCTCTGAAATTAGGTAGCATCCCACCACTTCCGAATCTCCTCTTCATACGTTCTTTGTAGGTTTTGAAAAAGTCCTTTTAAACTGTGAATAGAGGAAGTGCCTTCTCCCCTCCTGCGAGGTCTGTCATGGGCTCCATGAGACATTTTACCAAACACACTTGCTGCTGCTTCCAAACTCTTGGCAACTGTAAATGTATTCCAACTTTTGCTCCGTGACTAAGTATGAAAGTGTTCAACGTTATATCACTCTCCCATTCCTCACTGTTGCCATGCTATTGATTAATCAAGCCACACCTAATGAAGAAAGCATAACACTCACTGCTGTGGTCCGTTTGTCAGACCCTGGTACTCTGACTTGACTCTCCAAGCACTCTGTCGCAGTCATGCTGTCCTCCTGCCGTCAAATTTACTGAAAAAAACAAAGGTTGGAGGGATGTTATAGTTAGATGAAAAAGTCAATTAAAACATACAGTTTTAAATGAACCAAACCACTGAAATTCATGCACATTAGTTATCTCAAGTATAACTTGTGCCCTAATTTAACTGTAACTTGTGCTCTCGCCATGCACAGTGTTGTTATCAATGTTGTAATTCCAGATGTTTGTAGTAAAAAACATGCTGTTCCACCGTAAGTTGCCTTATCATTAATCCTCTATTCAGGCCACCACTAAGTGACCTTTTCCTTACCAGCCTCTACACCAACTGACTAAGGAATTAAGGGCCAGATTTATGAAGCATTTTCCACGTCGCAAACGGCGAATCAGGTCGTTTGCAATGTGGAAAATGCTTTTTGGGATGAACAGCCCCATTTTTGCTATCCGGTACTCTATTTACCAAATCGCAAAAAGGGTTTATGAGTTGCAATTAGGAAGGGGTGTTCAATCCTAATTGCGAGTCGCAGTCCCATGTATGATTGTTTTGTGACCGCGAATGCGATCGCAAAACAATTGCAGTTAGCACCAGTTTCAAACTGGCGCTAACCCATACGCAAACTGGAAGGGGTCCCAATGGGAACCCTGACCCTTTGTGAATGGCAGTGAAAATATTCTTTCAGAGCAGGCAGTAAGGACCACTGCCTGTTCTGAAAAACTGAAAAGAAAACTTTGCATTTTTTGTTTTTGAAATGCATCTCGTTTTCCTTAAAGGAAAATGGGCTGTATTAAAAAAAAACTGCTTTATTTAAAAGCAGTCACAGACACTGTCTCCAGCAGGCCACCATCAATTTGAGTGCGGCCATTCCCAATGGGGTCGCAAATTGCGACCTACCTCATGAATATTCATTAGGTAGGTCATTTGGGACCCCATTGGGATTCGTAAACAGTGTCATTGACACTGTTCTACATCAGGTTTTGTGACTCGCAAATTGCGAGTCGCTATGACTCGCAATTTGCGAGTCGCAAAACCTGAAGGTCGTACATGTGGGCCTAAATCACCACATTCTAATGGACTCTTGAACACAAGGTTCCATTACATCAACCACCATACAACACATCCTACCTCTTTTATTTGACAACAACACAAAAGCAACAGCAAATAAGAAATAATCAATTTTTACATAAAGAACTCATAAACAAACAGTAAAATAACAAGTAAGAAATAGAGTAAAGCACAAAGCAGTAAAAACTACGTTTTGATAAAAGTGACTAAATGAAATAATGCTCATGTAAACCCCATCACATAGTTCCATAGATGAGTGGGGATTTTCCTTTCTCTCCTTACATGCACACATCCCCTACTCTCACCTTCATGCTCTCTCCCATGACACTCCTCCTCTGTACAAGCATTACCTTGATCTTCTCTGTTCATGGAATTAGGCACATTCTCCCCAACAAGCCTATATCCACTGAATCCATCACTACTCTAGTTGATAGAGCTTTCAAACATGTTGCCTTTCATATACAAAGCTACTGCGTCTATTCCATATACTTCCATCCTCCAAAACCACATATCATTCAAACACTTGCTTGACCTTGAACGAATCTCTGAACTTAAACAACCCTCCTTCAACACATCCATCCTTGAACTTCACCCAAACTCTTTTTTGTAGTTTGACATATCTACATTTGGAATCTTTACACTCCTGCGAAGGTGTACTTATTATTTCTTCATCCTTCAATCATCCAGGAACCAATTTGGTCCTGGCTTTGCAACCTTTCATTACCTTAAACCTCAAAAGTTATTTGTTCCAGGTAGTGCGATGTGCCCAAACTGCCTCTTGTACTGCCTCACCAACATCCATACCACTCTTAATGGCTAACCTTATAGTCCCTTTGACAATATGGTTCATTCTTTTGGTAATACCATTGCCTTGAGGGTTGTAGAAAGCTGTACAATGATGCTTGATACCATTCATAGTTAAACATTTCTTCATTTCACAAGAAGTTAATTGAGTGACATTATCTATTAACAAAGTATGAGGAAAACCTTCCTTCCAAAAATGTTTGTGTAAGTTGATTATATTATTCTTTTTAGAACCATCTCTCAGGAAGATTACTGCCAACCACTTGAAATACACATCCACCAACACCATTGCAAATCTCAAATCCTAACTCACTCCTGCCATAGGTCCACTGGAATCCATACATATGGTATGCCACACTTCTTTAGAAGTCTGAATATGACTAATTTCAGACTGCCTACCAACTTTAAGTCTTTTTTCACTGTCCTCACAATCAACACATCTTTCTACCCGTTGGGCAGTTTGTGCGTCTACCCCAGGCCACCAAATATTTTCCTTCACTCTCCCTTGGGTCATAGTCTGCCCCAGATGTCCTTCGTCTGTCAACTGAATGATCTTTCTTTTCAGATTTTCTGGAGGTATGCATCTGTCCCACCTCATTAAAACATGCTTTCCACTGACAGATTATTAATCTAATATCTTAGTAAAAGGCCTCACTGACCATGCAACTGCACTCTCCCTTCTATCTCCAACTACCACCATCTTACAAACCTCTTGTGAGGGTGTATTCTTAGTAATTTCTTGCACCCACTCCTCCCTAAAAAAGACACCCACTCCATAGCGCACCACCTCTTTCAACCACGCCACTGCTCCCTCCTTCTCCTAATTACATATTACCTCACTGTATGCAATTCTCCAATCCACTGGAATACGCGAAAGAGCATCAGCCGGAGCACTGCACCAACCAGAAATATGTTCAATGAATTCTTGTGACTGAGTTGATCGCCTTTCTGAAATAGTCTGCAGACCAAGCTACCGCCAACGCTTCACGCTCAATGACGAATAGTTTTTTCAGCTTCAGTTAGAGAGCGCGACACAAAAGATACAGTTTTCTCTATTCCTTTGTGATTTTTGGATAATACAGGACCCATTCCAGATGCACTGGCATCAACAGTAAGGGCAGTACTCAAAGATGTAGCAAAAAGTACTAAATTTCCAAATTTATATTATCAAAACAGATCTTTCGAGTCTCGCACCACCTGAAAGTACACCCCTTACTCAACAGTACTTTTAAGCCCTCTGTCTCAGTGGCAAAACTACCCACACATTTAGAACAATGTTCTAGCAGCCACATAAATGATCTTAATTGATAATTATCCTTGGATTGAGGAGCTAACTTTATTGCTTCCAAATGAACTTTCTTAGGTTTTACTCCTTCCCCAGAAATGGTATGACCTAAATAATCTATTTCTCCACACAAAAATATGCATTTTTCTTTTCATAGAGTAAGACCCACATCATTCACTTTCCTAAGAACCTTCCTCAAAAGTTGAATATGTTGTAAAACAGTAGATCCATAAATCAAAATGTCATCTTGAAAAAATATAACCTTTCTAAAACCCTCAAATATTTGAGACATCATCCTCTGGAAAACACTGGCTGAAAAAGACAGTTCAAATGGCATCCTCGTAAATCTGAATGTTCTGTCCATAGTGATTAACACCATCAGATCTCTAGAGCTTTCATGCAATTTAATCTGATGATAAGTACTTTTCAGATCCACTTACCCCCATTGAGTAAGGGGATTAACTCATTAGTGTACAGAAGTGGAAAATTGTCAGTTATTATATTCTGATTCAGACTTCGTAAGTCCACATAAATTCTTAATCGGCCATCTGATATTTATGTTATGACTACAGGTGAAATCCAACTGGAAGTCTCTACTAGTTCAATTATGCCTTCCTTGATCATGTCACGCAGTAGCGTACTGACTTCTTCCCTTACCACAATCGGGAATTTTCACACCTTATGTTTTATGTGTACAGCATCAGGTTTCACACAAGTCTTTTGCACATACCCTTTCAAAACTTCCACGTCTTCATGAAAAATATCTCTCACTTCTTCCAAAATTTCTTTGATGTTATTTTCCTTCACAACCATAACTTGTTCAGATGCCCTTGGGTTCACAATAATACTACGGTCATACTGGTGCATCCATCCAAGAATAGGTGGTCCATTGTCAGATACATATATTTTTCCTTCTATTTTGCTGGTCTTAAACTTTATGGATGAAACAAAATATCCTAAGATATCACTGTCTTCACCTTGATACCCCTCTGGACAAATATCCTTAGGCAGAAGATCAATGTGTGACCATGTGTTGTAAAAAATATCTTTCAGGATAATAGGGTACCTTGAACCTGTGTCAATCATAAGTTCCACCTTAGGCTTATCAATCGTAAGCCATGCTTTTGGTCTATTTCTTTTTTTCATTCTGTGTTGTCATCCTTTCCTAAACTCAAAATTCAGTCTCTACAATTACTTAGACACTCACTCTTGTCATCACCTGTAACAGCCAGTTTGGATTTGGGCCTTTCTCTGCACATACATGCAAAATTCCCCTGGTGCCCACATTTACTGTATTTGTTGCCTATGGAATAGCATGTTTTTGCCTCACTCCCATGAAAATTGCTTCCAAACCTGTTGCACCTATTGGAATTGAACTTACGCCCTGATGTTTTTGATTTTTCTGTAAATTCTTTCTAAGTACACCTATCTTATTGTTAGTTTTATCACGCTCACCAACCTCTGCCACTCCATCCATTTCACATGCACTGGTATCTGACCACTTGTTCATCTTGTGCAAGAAAAATTCTGATACTTCTACTATTTTTGCCACATCAACTGCATCTTTTAATGTAGAGTTCTTAGCTGCCCACAGCCGCTCCGGTATTTTAATAATCTTGCACTGCACGATAAGTTGGTCTCTTCTCATTTCATCTCCCATACCTCCAAATTGACATTTGACTGATAACTCTCTCAGCCTTGATACACATTCATCAACCATTTCTCACACATGCTGTGGTTGCGCATAAAACTTATATCTTGCCATCACTATATTTGTTTCCTTCACAAACCTATTACCCAATCTAATTTTAGCCTTTTTATACCCATCACCAATCCTTGCACCACTTTCCAGTGCTGGAGGTAAAAATGGAAACATTCTTTTGGCCTCAGATCCTAATGAGTTCAACAGAATAGCTTTCTTCCTGTAGGAAGTAAAATCCTCACTGTCCAGTGCTAACAGATAGTTGTCAAGCATGTCGACCCAATCCTCTCACTGAATACTTGGAGGCCCTTGGTATTGTAAAAATGGTGGTGGCGCTGCATTTGCCCATTGTTCCATATTGCCATTAATCAATATGAGTTAAAAACAAAACAATTAGCTTCAGAGAATAGGTATTTTTTTAAGCTCTCCCCAAGCACAATAGTCTTACAAGGCCTTTATGTGTGGTAGAGGTAAGTATTTAATGAAGATATTAAGGTGTGCGCACCACTGAAATATATTTGGAAGTGCAGTAGTCTTTCCCAGTTTATATATATAGGGTGTACTGGCAAGCACAGTGTAAATTCCTAAATCAAACACTGCACCTTTAAGAAATGTGGTGTGTGTGTGTCACCGCGCTGACACACAGACACTGCTCCTTTAATTACATGCTTGGCACAATCAGTAACAGGTGTACGCATCACCCCAATGTATGTTCGTAATCAAACACCGCACTGCTAAAAATGTGGTGCGCTGACTTTTAAAAAAAACACAGCACCTTTAAGAAATATAGGGGGTCGGTATGACCCCGGTGGTGAGTGTTAATGTGGCAGTAGTATCGCCAACAGGCTGGCGGTACATATCGCCACATTAGGAGAATGCACTTCTCCACTCACACCGCCATGGAGGTATCAGCAGCCAGGCTGGAGATGATAATCACCAGCCCGGCGGCCAGCATAGTGCTGCCACTGGCATTTTGAGCCTGCCTACCATCATGGTTTTCATGGCGTTAGCAATGCCACGAAAAACATGGTGATAGGCCCTACCTTCCCTGTCAAAGGTAGGCAGCTCTCCCATCGCCCCCAACACATACCTCACATCCCCCCTCCATTCAAACTCCTCCCACCCTCTGATCCTCTCACTCCCTCAGCCCCTCCAATCCTCACACTCCACCCATACACGCATACTCCCACAGACACGCACCACACATACACCCTATCACTCACAATGGCATACACACATTCATACACGCATTCATACACGCATACTTCCAGACATGCTTGCACACATTCTTACACACAATCACACTGACATGCAAACACGCACTCACTTCATCATTCTCACACACATTCATTCACATGCATACACCCACTACACACACAGACGCATTCACACACACTCACACATTCATGCACATAACTAGACACACACACACACAATACCCCCGATACCCCATACCACTCCCCTGTCGGAAGCCCAACTTACCTTGTTCTAGGAGGTCTTCTGTCAGGGAACGGGCGCAGCTACCGCGCGCAGCGGCCCGCCAGCAGAACACCGCTAGGCCGTATCACAGGCGTTCTACTGGCATGGTGGTGCTGGTGGTAACAATTTTTATGCTAGTTTGCCACTTTGCAGAATTAATGTAAACAATGTTGGCGCTTGTCCTGCAAAGTACATAGAGGCCCATTTTAATAAATGGTGTGCCTCCTTTTAACACCTGCTCAGATCAGGCGTTTAAAAATGGTGTAAAGAAATCTTTTAGATTACTTTGCACCATTTCTTTGGCCCCCCTAATGGGGGGACACCCCCCCCTTGCATACCTTATGCCTGGCGGAGCATAATGTGGTGCAATGGGTTACAAAGTGGTGCAATGCATGCATTGCACCACTTTGTAAATCTGGTGCAGCAAGTTTTGAAGCTTAATGCCAAATTAGCATCAAAAAATGATGCTAATGTGGTGCTAGAGCTTCTTAAACCTGGGCCATAGTTTACTAACCTAACTATAACTTGGACCACCGCCAAGCGCAGCTTATGAGCAGGTGTTTAGGTCAAAGGGGGTGTTTGGGGTGTTACAACCCTCTGAAAAATGTGTTCTGTAGTAAATAGTTGGGTACAAGTACTTTCAGTGGTGTACTGTTAAATGTCTGCCGGGTTTCATCTGGAATTTTATATACCCACACTGACAAAAGCACACACATACTCTCCTATGTTTTGAAGACCTTAAACAAAAATTGATTTGTTTGAAAAATATTGTGTTTTAAGTATCCCTAGCAATCCACTCTTCTCTCTCTTTCAAATGTCCCTACACACCCCCTCACATCGTCTTTCACATGTAATGTTTTTTAAAAGATGTCCCAGCTTGATTATTGGGAAATCTGAAGCTCAACCCACCCGCAATCATACTGGCCAATTTATGCCCAGGCTTTATGACATATTACACACTCATGAAATTTTAAATGACATCATTACCTACTCATGAAATTTTAAATGACATCATTGGCTTTTCAAATCCCAATTTGGCATTTCCTCTTTAAACACAGTAAAATACATTTACAGTCAGTGCATCAAACTTAAATTAATGCAGTCTCCTGTTTCTTTCACCCACTTCCGCATATGCATTTTCCTTTTACACACACATAAATGCACCCATAGTAAGCATCCTTATAAAAAAACACCTGTTTCAGTTATATTGCAACAAAATTAGGAAGAGACCTGTTTGGTATGGAAAATTAGCAGTCAAAAATCTGAGGAAGCAGAAATACAGGGAGTGCAGAATTATTAGGCAAGTTGTATTTTTGAGGATTAATTTTATTATTGAACAACAACCATGTTCTCAATGAACCCAAAAAACTCATTAATATCAAAGCTGAATATTTTTGGAAGTAGTTTTTAGTTTTAGCTATGTTAGGGGGATATCTGTGTGTGCAGGTGACTATTACTGTGCATAATTATTAGGCAACTTAACAAAAAAAAATATATACCCATTTCAATTATTTATTATTACCAGTGAAACCAATATAACATCTCAACATTCACAAATATACATTTCTGACATTCAAAAACAAAACAAAAACAAATCAGTGACCAATATAGCCACCTTTCTTTGCAAGGACACTCAAAAGCCTGCCATCCATGGATTCTGTCAGTGTTTTGATCTGTTCACCATCAACATTGCGTGCAGCAGCAACCACAGCCTCCCAGACACTGTTCAGAGAGGTGTACTGTTTTCCCTCCTTGTAAATCTCACATTTGATGATGGACCACAGGTTCTCAATGGGGTTCAGATCAGGTGAACAAGGAGGCCATGTCATTAGATTTCCTTCTTTTATACCCTTTCTTGCCAGCCACGCTGTGGAGTACTTGGACGCGTGTGATGGAGCATTGTCCTGCATGAAAACCATGTTTTTCTTGAAGGATGCAGACGTCTTCCTGTACCACTGCTTGAAGAAGGTGTCTTCCAGGAACTGGCAGTAGGACTGGGAGTTGAGCTTGACTCCATCCTCAACCCGAAAAGGCCCCACAAGCTCATCTTTGATGATACCAGCCCAAACCAGTACTCCACCTCCACCTTGCTGGCGTCTGAGTCGGACTGGAGCTCTCTGCCCTTTACCAATCCAGCCACAGGCCCATCCATCTGGCCCATCAAGACTCACTCTCATTTCATCAGTCCATAAAACCTTAGAAAAATCAGTCTTGAGATATTTCTTGGCCCAGTCTTGACGTTTCAGCTTGTGTGTCTTGTTCAGTGGTGGTTGTCTTTCAGCCTTTCTTACCTTGGCCATGTCTCTGAGTATTGCACACCTTGTGCTTTTGGGCACTCCAGTGATGTTGCAGCTCTGAAATATGGCCAAACTGGTGGCAAGTGGCATCGTGGCAGCTGCACGCTTGACTTTTCTCAGTTCATGGGCAGTTATTTTGCGCCTTGGTTTTTCCACACGCTTCTTGCGACCCTGTTGACTATTTTGAATGAAACGCTTGATTGTTCGATGATCACGCTTCAGAAGCTTTGCAATTTTAAGAGTGCTGCATCCCTCTGCAAGATATCTCACTATTTTTGACTTTTCTGAGCCTGTCAAGTCCTTCTTTTGACCCATTTTGCCAAAGGAAAGGAAGTTGCCTAATAATTATGCACACCTGATATAGGGTGTTGATGTCATTAGACCACACCCCTTCTCATTACAGAGATGCACATCACCTAATATGCTTAATTGGTAGTAGGCTTTCGAGCCTATACAGCTTGGAGTAAGACAACATGCATAAAGAGGATGATGTGGTCAAAATACTCATTTGCCTAATAATTCTGCACTCCCTGTATTGTATGAATGCTCAAGACTACAGTCTTCAGACAACTCATAATTTACAATTGTCCCGTATGTTGTATATTTTCTGGGGCTGGAGGATAGGTCTTCTGTACTATTGTTAGTTTGACTTGTCCAGAAATATGGCAGAGCAGTTCATGTCTTTAGAAATGTTGTAAGCTCCAAGCATGCCTCTGTGTTTTGAACTGAATTGGTATTATTCAGAGGTAGGCAGTGCGGTAAAAAATAACTAGAGCCCCCGACCCCCTACAAATTGCATTGAGGGGGAACCGCCAGGATGCACTCAGGAGCTCTCAGGCCAGGGTGTGCGCCGTATTTAATATACGGAGTAACATGGTGGTATTTAGGGAACGTGTGTTATTATTTTTCATGCCATTTTGGCGCTTTGCAGTAGTAGCGTCAGAAAATGTGACCCTAATCCTGCAAAGCACCCAAAGGCCCATGGAAAAAAATGGGAGCTTCCTTTTAACGCCTGCTCAGAGCAGGCGTTAAAAGTGTCAAAAAAATGATGCAAGAAAATCTCTTAGATTTCTTTGCCCCATAGTTTCACCCACCCTCCCCCTAATTGAGGAACACCCCCTTTGCATACATTATGCCTGGCCCAGGCATAATGTAGCACAAAGGGTTCCAAAGTGGTGCAATGCATGCATTGCACCACTTTGTAAATATGGTGTGGCATTTTTGGCCTTCTAATGCCATATTAGTGTTAAAAAATGATGCCAAAGTGTTGTTAGAATGGCACTAGGCCCTTATAATCTGGGCCTGTTAGAAATGGGGTTTTTGGTTGGCAGTCAGGTTGCCCTCTGACCAAGCAAGAACCCTCACTCTAGTCAGGGTAAGTCACACACAATCCAAAATCAGCCTGTGCTCACCCTCCGGTAGCTTGGCACGAACAGTCAGGCTTAACTTAGAAGGCAATGTGTAAAGCATTTGTGCAATAAATCATACAACACCATAGCATAACATCACAAAAATACACCACACAGTGTTTAGAAAAATATATAATATTTATCTGGGTATCTTCAGGTCAAAACGATCAAAGTTGCAATACGAATGTGTAAAGATATCACTGAAAAGTGATATAAAGTGTCTTAAGTCTTTAGAAAGTAAACAAAGTATCTTTCAAACACAAAGTACCTGGTTTCTGGTGGAAAATCTCCTCAGAGGGCCACAGGAGAAGAGGTACGTGGAAAACTGGTGTGTGCGTCGATTTCTCCTCAGCACACACGGACTTGCGTCGTTATTTTCCACGCGGGGAGTCGTGCGTCGTTTTCCGGCGCGTGGACAGTCTCTTACTGTGGTTTGCGGGGAGTACCAGATGTCCCGGGTCTGTGCGTGGATTTTCCTGCTTGTTTTCTGGCTGCACGTCGTTCTGCGGGGCTGCGCGTCGAAGTTTCGATCTCACGGCAGGCGTCGCGTCGATTTCTCCTGCGGAGTCGGGCGGCGTTGTCCTTGCGAGGCCGTGCGTCAAAGTTTTGATCTCACGGCAGGCGTCGCGTCGATTTCTCCTGGGAAGTCGGGCGGCGTTGTCCTTGCGAGGCTGTGCGTCAAAGTTTCGATCTCACGGCAGGCGTCGCGTCGATTTCTCCCGGGAAGTCGGGCGGCGTTGTCCTTGCGAGGCCGTGCGCCAAAGTTTCGGTCGTCCCGAAGACGTCGCGTCGATCAGCGTCGGTGTGCGGCGTTTTTCTTGCCGCGGAACAAGCTGTGAGTCGAAAAGTTCGGCGCACGGAGCGTCCAAGAGGAAGAGAGAAGTCTTTTTGGTCCTGAGACTTCAGGGAACAGGAGGCAAGCTCTATCCAAGCCCTTGGAGAGCACTTTTACGGCCAGACAAGAGTTCAGCAAGGCAGCAGGCCAACAGCAAGGCAGCAGTCCTTTGTAGAAAAGCAGACAGGTGAGTCCTTTGAGCAGCCAGGCAGTTCTTCTTGGCAGGATGTAGTTTCTGGTTCAGGTTTCTTCTCCAGCAAGTGTCTGATGAGGTAGGGCAGAAGCCCGTTTTATACTAAGTTGTGCCTTTGAAGTGGGGGTGACTTCAAAGAGTGTCTCAGAAATGCACCAAGCCCCCTTTCAGTTCAATCCTGTCTGCCAGAGTCCCAGTAGGGGGTGTGGCAGTCCTTTGTGTGAGTGCAGGCCCTCCACCCTCCCAGCCCAGGAAGACCCATTCAAAATGCAGATGTATGCAAGTGAGGCTGAGTACCCTGTGTTTGGGGTGTGTCTGAGTGAATGCACAAGGAGCTGTCAACTAAACCTAGCCAGATGTGGATTGAAGGGCACAACAAGGTTTTAGTGCAAATAAATGCTCACTTTCTAAAAGTAGCATTTCTAGAATAGTAATATTAAATCCGACTTCACCAGTCAGCAGGATTTTATATTACCATTCTGGCCATACTAAATATGACCTTCCTGCTCCTTTCAGATCAGCAGCTGCCACTTCAACAATGTATGAGAGCAGCCCCAATGTTAGCCTATGAAGGGAGCAGGCCTCACAGTAGTGTAAAAACGAATTTAGGAGTTTTACACTACCAGGACATATAACCACACAAGTACATGTCCTGCCTTTTACCCACACAGCACCCTGCTCTAGGGGTTACCTAGGGCACACATTAGGGGTGACTTATGTATAGAAAAAGGGGAGTTCTAGGCTTGGCAAGTACCTTTAAATGCCAAGTCGAAGTGGCAGTGAAACTGAACACACAGGCCTTGCAATGGCAGGCCTGAGACAAGGTTAAGGGGCTACTGAGGTGGGTGGCACAACCAGTGCTGCAGGCCCACTAGTAGCATTTAATCTACCTGCCCTAGGCACATGTAGTGCACTCTACCAGGGACTTACAAGTAAATTAAATAGTCAATCATGGATAAACAAATCAGTAGTACAATTTACACAGAGAGCATATGCACTTTAGCACTGGTTAGCAGTGGTAAAGTGCCCAGAGGTCAAAAGCCAACAACAACAGGTCAGAAAAAATAGGAGGAAGGAGGCAAAAAGTTTGGGGATGTCCCTGTCAAAAAGCCAGGTCCAACATGACCCCCTACCAGCCTAAAGCCAGGGGAGAACAATCACTATCCTGATGTACTTCCCTGTTTGAGGCGACAGAACAAGGACCCAGGCCCACAACAGCAGGGGCATGCTCCAGTTCTTCGCCTTCCTGACTCCAATTGGATCCCTCTGTCCATACTCTCAGGGCCCACTAAGCCAACCCATGGGGAACCTTTCTCCTTACCTGCGGATCCCATCTGTGCAGCACCTAACCTTACTTTGCTCACAGATGTATCCCAGGAGCAGGATAGTACCACCATGACCAACACAGTGGTGTTGCCCACTCTACCCCTGGGGTGTGACACTTGTCCCCTCCCCAGGGATAACTCTGTCCACCCGGACAGCAAGCCACAGTGATTACTGACAGCTGCCAGGGATGAGAGCCAGGCCCCAGGCCTCTCAAAGCTCTCCAACCACTGTGGCTGTGGAGAGTGGGGGGCGGTAGCCCCAGGTGCTGGGCACCCTTTAACCACTCTCCCTTCCACCAGGTCAGGGATGACAGCCTGAACCTGGTCCTCCCCTCTGGGGCTCTGTACCCTCCCTCCTGGAGCGGTACCCCCAGAGTCCAACATGGTCAGGGTGCTTACAGAAGTCGCCCTGTACCATTCCTCCACCAGTGCAGGGCTGTTAACCTGCAACTGGCCCTCCAACCTGGGGTCTGTACCTTCAGGTTGGACTAGGGCCCGGGGTGAGGCTTCCCTCCCCCTGCCCTCCCTTCTGGGGTCCAGCACCCTCCAACTAGGAGTGGCCTCCTCAGAAGACAACATGGTAGGGGCACTGTTATCAGTAGCCCCTCCCTCCAGGTCCGGGGGGACACCCTGAACCTGGTCTTCCAGCCCAGGGTCTGTACCCTCAGACTGGATCACTGCCTGGCAAACCAGGACTTTCTGGGAGGCACACCTACCCCCCACCAGGTCAGAGTTTAACCTCTGCACCTGACCATTCAACTCAGAGTCACCACCCTGAAGTTGAACAATTGCCTGGCAAGCCAGGACTTCCTGGAGGGCACACTGACCCTCCACCAGGTCAGAGTTTAACCTCTGAACTTGGCCATTCAACTCAGAGTCACCACCCTGAAGTTGAACAATTGCCTGGCACGCCAGGACTTCCTGGGGGGCACACTGACCCTCCACCAGGTCAGAGTTTAACCTCTGGACCTGGTTCTCCAACCTAGGGTCACCACCCTGAGGTTGGGCAACTGCCTGGCACACCAGGACTTTCTGGGAGGCACACCTACCTCCCACCAGGTCGGAGGTTAACCTCTGAACCTGGTTCTCCAACCCAGGGTCACCACCCTGAGGTTGAACAATTGCCTGGCACGCCAGGGCTTTCTGGGGGGCACGCCTACCCCCCACCAGGTCAGAGTTTAACCTCTGAACCCGGTGCCCCAACCCAGGGTCACCACCCTGAGGTTGGGCAATTGCCTGGCACGCCAGGACTTTCTGGGGGGCACACCTACCCCCCACCAGGTCAGAGTTTAACCTCTGAACCTGGTCATCCAACCCAGAGTCACCACCCTGAGGTTGAACAATTGCCTGGCACGCCAGGACTTTCTGGGGGGCACACCTACCCCCCACCAGGTCAGAGTTTAACCTCTGAACCCGGTTATCCAACCCAGAGTCAGCACCCTGAGGTTGGACAACTGCCTGGTACACCAGGACTTTCTGGGGGGCATGCCTACCCCCCAACAGGTCAGAGCTTATCCCCTGAACCTGGTTAGCCAACCCAGAGTCACCACCCTGAGGTTGAACCATTGCCTGGCAGGCCAGGACTTCCAGGGAGGCACACCTACCTCCCACCAGGTCAGAGTTTAACCTCTGAGCCTGGTTCCCCAACCCAGGGTCACTACCCTGAGGTTGGGCAATTGCCTGGCACGCCAGGACTTTCTGGGGGGCACACCTACCCCCCCACCAGGTCAGAGTTTAACCTCTGAACCTGGTCATCCAACCCAGAGTCAACACCCTGAGGTTGGACAATTGCCTGGCACAGCAGGACTTCTTGGGAGGCACATCTACCTCCCACCAGGTCAGAGTTTATCCTCTGAACCTGGGTATCCAACCCAGAGTCACCACCCTGAGGTTGAATCTTTGCCTGGCATGCCAGGACTTCCTGGGGGGCACTCTCACCCCCCACAAGGGACACACCGTCCCCAAGGGCCACACAAGAGTCTGGTTGGCGCAGGTCTCCCGACCTCTGCCCATCCGGCAGAGTCTGGGTTTCCCCCAAACCAGAAACGGTTTCCCCTGGGTCATTCCTGGGGGGCTCTGCTCTCAGAGCTGTCCCCTGACTCTCAAGGTCCTCCACTGGGGTCTGCAACCCCCTCTCAACCCTATGTCTGGACTTCTGCACCCCCTCACTAGGAGGGGTACTGCCAGACACCAGAACTGTTGGGATGCTGGCTACAGTCACCCCCCCAAGTTCCTCTGACACTGCGGGGCTTCCCTCAAAAGGTGGCCCTACGGTACAGGCTAGGCTTCCCTCCTGGTGTTCCCTCATGGAACCCTCTAGGACCTGGGACCTACCTGGGACACTACAATCCTTTCCCACCTCACTCGGTTGGGAACCACCTAGACCACTCCCTTCAGGAGCACCCCCAAATGCCTCTTCAGACTCTCTGGTACTCACCCAGAAGTCTGCCTCCATTGTAAGTTCCCTGGGATCAGAGAACTCACACTCCACCTGGTGTTGGCGTAGCTCTGGAAAATAAGGACCAGACATATGCTCTCCAGCAATTACATCATTCTGCCCTTCACATGTAATAACCACAGTACCCTTCACCCAACCACCCAGTAACTCAACCTTGGAAAAGCACTCTACCTCATCCTCCTGAGACTGGTGAGACAGTATCTGTCTGTCCCTGACACTCAACCCATACTCTTCAGGGATGTCTCTACACTCTATATCCAGGACGTCCACCAGGGGGGAACCCTTTTCTCTGTCACTCTCTGCTAGAGTCAGTAAAGTGTCCCTCCCCCCAGTAGGAATATGACTCCTGTGCCAGTTCCCCAATCCTTCTCAGGGACCCTGTGCATAACGGGAACTACCTCATACCCTTGAACCGCCTGGGGTGTGTCAACTCCCTTCTTCAAGTTGGGCACCACATCTCTGGGCTTGTGCCCTTCTTCAGCAGTACTAGATGCAAGATTTTTGCTGCCACCATCTGAACTGGACTCAGCCCTTCCGGCCTCCAGTTTCAGCTCTTTACAGCTCAGCTCTTGAGCTGCAATCTTTTCTTCTTCCAGGGCTAAGAGTCTTTTTGCCTCAACCTCTGCAAGATACTCCTCTAATTGTTGCTCCTGTCGCCTTTGACTTTGGAGCCATTCATCTATCTCTGGGTCTCTTTCCTCATCTGAGTAGTCTTCCTCCTCATGTGAGCAGTCTTCCTCCTCATGTGCGTAGTCCTCCTCCTCATCTGAGGGGTACTTAGTCATTTGGTTTCTTGCTGCCTCTCTCTCTGCCCATCTTTCCTCCCCCCAGACTATGTAGTTATGTAGCATCTCCGCCTTAGTAGATCTCCTTGCTACAGGAAGGCCCCATTTTCTGCAAAGCTTCCTTAGGTCAGCCTTAGTGAGGTGGTCAGTACGAACAAAGAATGAGTAGGTACACAATCCCATTCTGATAAGATCTTACCAGCAAAAAACAAAATCCAAAGTCCAAAATATCAATAGTATATCCAGGAGGACATCAGAGAACCAAAAGCCAAAAAAGATGAAAAATCAAGTTGGCCTTCAACTGTGGGTAGGTAGTGAAATACTTAGCTACTGTATGTCACTGCACGAACACAAGTCCTATCCTCACCGCTGATCACCAATATTAGAAATGGGGTTTTTGGTTGGCAGTCAGGTTGCCCTCTGACCAAGCAAGAACCCTCACTCTAGTCAGGGTAAGTCACACACAATCCAAAATCAGCCTGTGCTCACCCTCCGGTAGCTTGGCACGAGCAGTCAGGCTTAACTTAGAAGGCAATGTGTAAAGCATTTGTGCAATAAATCATACAACACCATAGCATAACATCACAAAAATACACCACACAGTGTTTAGAAAAATATATAATATTTATCTGGGTATCTTTAGGTCAAAACGATCAAAGTTGCAATACGAATGTGTAAAGATATCACTGAAAAGTGATATAAAGTGTCTTAAGTCTTTAGAAAGTAAACAAAGTATCTTTCAAACACAAAGTACCTGGTTTCTGGTGGAAAATCTCCTCAGAGGGCCACAGGAGAAGAGGTACGTGGAAAACTGGTGTGTGCGTCGATTTCTCCTCAGCACACACGGACTTGCGTCGTTATTTTCCACGCGGGGAGTCGTGCGTCGTTTTCCGGCGCGCGGACAGTCTCTTACTGTGGTTTGCGGGGAGTACCAGATGTCCCGGGTCTGTGCGTGGATTTTCCTGCTTGTTTTCTGGCTGCGCGTCGTTCTGCGGGGCTGCGCGTCGAAGTTTCGATCTCACGGCAGGCGTCGCGTCGATTTCTCCTGCGGAGTCGGGCGGCGTTGTCCTTGCGAGGCCGTGCGTCAAAGTTTTGATCTCACGGCAGGCGTCGCGTCGATTTCTCCTGGGAAGTCGGGCGGCGTTGTCCTTGCGAGGCTGTGCGTCAAAGTTTCGATCTCACGGCAGGCGTCGCGTCGATTTCTCCCGGGAAGTCGGGCGGCGTTGTCCTTGCGAGGCCGTGCGCCAAAGTTTCGGTCGTCCCGAAGACGTCGCGTCGATCAGCGTCGGTGTGCGGCGTTTTTCTTGCCGCGGAACAAGCTGTGAGTCGAAAAGTTCGGCGCACGGAGCGTCCAAGAGGAAGAGAGAAGTCTTTTTGGTCCTGAGACTTCAGGGAACAGGAGGCAAGCTCTATCCAAGCCCTTGGAGAGCACTTTTACGGCCAGACAAGAGTTCAGCAAGGCAGCAGGCCAACAGCAAGGCAGCAGTCCTTTGTAGAAAAGCAGACAGGTGAGTCCTTTGAGCAGCCAGGCAGTTCTTCTTGGCAGGATGTAGTTTCTGGTTCAGGTTTCTTCTCCAGCAAGTGTCTGATGAGGTAGGGCAGAAGCCCGTTTTATACTAAGTTGTGCCTTTGAAGTGGGGGTGACTTCAAAGAGTGTCTCAGAAATGCACCAAGCCCCCTTTCAGTTCAATCCTGTCTGCCAGAGTCCCAGTAGGGGGTGTGGCAGTCCTTTGTGTGAGTGCAGGCCCTCCACCCTCCCAGCCCAGGAAGACCCATTCAAAATGCAGATGTATGCAAGTGAGGCTGAGTACCCTGTGTTTGGGGTGTGTCTGAGTGAATGCACAAGGAGCTGTCAACTAAACCTAGCCAGATGTGGATTGAAGGGCACAACAAGGTTTTAGTGCAAAGAAATGCTCACTTTCTAAAAGTAGCATTTCTAGAATAGTAATATTAAATCCGACTTCACCAGTCAGCAGGATTTTATATTACCATTCTGGCCATACTAAATATGACCTTCCTGCTCCTTTCAGATCAGCAGCTGCCACTTCAACAATGTATGAGAGCAGCCCCAATGTTAGCCTATGAAGGGAGCAGGCCTCACAGTAGTGTAAAAACGAATTTAGGAGTTTTACACTACCAGGACATATAACCACACAAGTACATGTCCTGCCTTTTACCCACACAGCACCCTGCTCTAGGGGTTACCTAGGGCACACATTAGGGGTGACTTATGTATAGAAAAAGGGGAGTTCTAGGCTTGGCAAGTACCTTTAAATGCCAAGTCGAAGTGGCAGTGAAACTGAACACACAGGCCTTGCAATGGCAGGCCTGAGACAAGGTTAAGGGGCTACTGAGGTGGGTGGCACAACCAGTGCTGCAGGCCCACTAGTAGCATTTAATCTACCTGCCCTAGGCACATGTAGTGCACTCTACCAGGGACTTACAAGTAAATTAAATAGTCAATCATGGATAAACAAATCAGTAGTACAATTTACACAGAGAGCATATGCACTTTAGCACTGGTTAGCAGTGGTAAAGTGCCCAGAGGTCAAAAGCCAACAACAACAGGTCAGAAAAAATAGGAGGAAGGAGGCAAAAAGTTTGGGGATGTCCCTGTCAAAAAGCCAGGTCCAACATGACCCCCTACCAGCCTAAAGCCAGGGGAGAACAATCACTATCCTGATGTACTTCCCTGTTTGAGGCGACAGAACAAGGACCCAGGCCCACAACAGCAGGGGCATGCTCCAGTTCTTCGCCTTCCTGACTCCAATTGGATCCCTCTGTCCATACTCTCAGGGCCCACTAAGCCAACCCATGGGGAACCTTTCTCCATACTTGCGGATCCCATCTGTGCAGCACCTAACCTTACTTTGCTCACAGATGTATCCCAGGAGCAGGATAGTACCACCATGACCAACACAGTGGTGTTGCCCACTCTACCCCTGGGGTGTGACACTTGTCCCCTCCCCAGGGATAACTCTGTCCACCCGGACAGCAAGCCACAGTGATTACTGACAGCTGCCAGGGATGAGAGCCAGGCCCCAGGCCTCTCAAAGCTCTCCAACCACTGTGGCTGTGGAGAGTGGGGGGCGGTAGCCCCAGGTGCTGGGCACCCTTTAACCACTCTCCCTTCCACCAGGTCAGGGATGACAGCCTGAACCTGGTCCTCCCCTCTGGGGCTCTGTACCCTCCCTCCTGGAGCGGTACCCCCAGAGTCCAACATGGTCAGGGTGATTACAGAAGTCGCCCTGTACCATTCCTCCACCAGTGCAGGGCTGTTAACCTGCAACTGGCCCTCCAACCTGGGGTCTGTTCCTTCAGGTTGGACTAGGGCCCGGGGTGAGGCTTCCCTCCCCCTGCCCTCCATTCTGGGGTCCAGCACCCTCCAACTAGGAGTGGCCTCCTCAGAAGACAACATGGTAGGGGCACTGTTATCAGTAGCCCCTCCCTCCAGGTCCGGGGGGACACCCTGAACCTGGTCTTCCAGCCCAGGGTCTGTACCCTCAGTCTGGATCACTGCCTGGCAAACCAGGACTTTCTGGGAGGCACACCTACCCCCCACCAGGTCAGAGTTTAACCTCTGCACCTGACCATTCAACTCAGAGTCACCACCCTGAAGTTGAACAATTGCCTGGTACGCCAGGACTTCCTGGAGGGCACACTGACCCTCCACCAGGTCAGAGTTTAACCTCTGAACTTGGCCATTCAACTCAGAGTCACCACCCTGAAGTTGAACAATTGCCTGGCACGCCAGGACTTCCTGGGGGGCACACTGACCCTCCACCAGGTCAGAGTTTAACCTCTGGACCTGGTTCTCCAACCTAGGGTCACCACCCTGAGGTTGGGCAACTGCCTGGCACACCAGGACTTTCTGGGAGGCACACCTACCTCCCACCAGGTCGGAGGTTAACCTCTGAACCTGGTTCTCCAACCCAGGGTCACCACCCTGAGGTTGAACAATTGCCTGGCACGCCAGGGCTTTCTGGGGGGCACGCCTACCCCCCACCAGGTCAGAGTTTAACCTCTGAACCCGGTGCCCCAACCCAGGGTCACCACCCTGAGGTTGGGCAATTGCCTGGCACGCCAGGACTTTCTGGGGGGCACACCTACCCCCCACCAGGTCAGAGTTTAACCTCTGAACCTGGTCATCCAACCCAGAGTCACCACCCTGAGGTTGAACAATTGCCTGGCACGCCAGGACTTTCTGGGGGGCACACCTACCCCCCACCAGGTCAGAGTTTAACCTCTGAACCCGGTTATCCAACCCAGAGTCAGCACCCTGAGGTTGGACAACTGCCTGGTACACCAGGACTTTCTGGGGGGCATGCCTACCCCCCAACAGGTCAGAGCTTATCCCCTGAACCTGGTTAGCCAACCCAGAGTCACCACCCTGAGGTTGAACCATTGCCTGGCAGGCCAGGACTTCCAGGGAGGCACACCTACCTCCCACCAGGTCAGAGTTTAACCTCTGAGCCTGGTTCTCCAACCCAGGGTCACTACCCTGAGGTTGGGCAATTGCCTGGCACGCCAGGACTTTCTGGGGGGCACACCTACCCCCCCACCAGGTCAGAGTTTAACCTCTGAACCTGGTCATCCAACCCAGAGTCAACACCCTGAGGTTGGACAATTGCCTGGCACAGCAGGACTTCTTGGGAGGCACATCTACCTCCCACCAGGTCAGAGTTTATCCTCTGAACCTGGGTATCCAACCCAGAGTCACCACCCTGAGGTTGAATCTTTGCCTGGCATGCCAGGACTTCCTGGGGGGCACTCTCACCCCCCACAAGGGACACACCGTCCCCAAGGGCCACACAAGAGTCTGGTTGGCGCAGGTCTCCCGACCTCTGCCCATCCGGCAGAGTCTGGGTTTCCCCCAAACCAGAAACGGTTTCCCCTGGGTCATTCCTGGGGGGCTCTGCTCTCAGAGCTGTCCCCTGACTCTCAAGGTCCTCCACTGGGGTCTGCAACCCCCTCTCAACCCTATGTCTGGACTTCTGCACCCCCTCACTAGGAGGGGTACTGCCAGACACCAGAACTGTTGGGATGCTGGCTACAGTCACCACCCCAAGTTCCTCTGACACTGCGGGGCTTCCCTCAAAAGGTGGCCCTACGGTACAGGCTAGGCTTCCCTCCTGGTGTTCCCTCATGGAACCCTCTAGGACCTGGGACCTACCTGGGACACTACAATCCTTTCCCACCTCACTCGGTTGGGAACCACCTAGACCACTCCCTTCAGGAGCACCCCCAAATGCCTCTTCAGACTCTCTGGTACTCACCCAGAAGTCTGCCTCCATTGTAAGTTCCCTGGGATCAGAGAACTCACACTCCACCTGGTGTTGGCGTAGCTCTGGAAAATAAGGACCAGACATATGCTCTCCAGCAATTACATCATTCTGCCCTTCACATGTATTAACCACAGTACCCTTCACCCAACCACCCAGTAACTCAACCTTGGAAAAGCACTCTACCTCATCCTCCTGAGACTGGTGAGACAGTATCTGTCTGTCCCTGACACTCAACCCATACTCTTCTGGGATGTCTCTACACTCTATATCCAGGACGTCCACCAGGGGGGAACCCTTTTCTCTGTCACTCTCTGCTAGAGTCAGTAAAGTGTCCATCCCCCCAGTAGGAATATGACTCCTGTGCCAGTTCCCCAATCCTTCTCAGGGACCCTGTGCATAACGGGAACTACCTCATACCCTTGAACCGCCTGGGGTGTGTCAACTCCCTTCTTCAAGTTGGGCACCACATCTCTGGGCTTGTGCCCTTCTTCAGCAGTACTAGATGCAAGATTTTTGCTGCCACCATCTGAACTGGACTCAGCCCTTCCGGCCTCCAGTTTCAGCTCTTTACAGCTCAGCTCTTGAGCTGCAATCTTTTCTTCTTCCAGGGCTAAGAGTCTTTTTGCCTCAACCTCTGCAAGATACTCCTCTAATTGTTGCTCCTGTCGCCTTTGACTTTGGAGCCATTCATCTATCTCTGGGTCTCTTTCCTCATCTGAGTAGTCTTCCTCCTCATGTGAGCAGTCTTCCTCCTCATGTGCGTAGTCCTCCTCCTCATCTGAGGGGTACTTAGTCATTTGGTTTCTTGCTGCCTCTCTCTCTGCCCATCTTTCCTCCCCCCAGACTATGTAGTTATGTAGCATCTCCGCCTTAGTAGATCTCCTTGCTACAGGAAGGCCCCATTTTCTGCAAAGCTTCCTTAGGTCAGCCTTAGTGAGGTGGTCAGTACGAACAAAGAATGAGTAGGTACACAATCCCATTCTGATAAGATCTTACCAGCAAAAAACAAAATCCAAAGTCCAAAATATCAATAGTATATCCAGGAGGACATCAGAGAACCAAAAGCCAAAAAAGATGAAAAATCAAGTTGGCCTTCAACTGTGGGTAGGTAGTGAAATACTTAGCTACTGTATGTCACTGCACAAACACAAGTCCTATCCTCACCGCTGATCACCAATGTTAGAAATGGGGTTTTTGGTTGGTAGTCAGGTTGCCCTCTGACCAAGCAAGAACCCTCACTCTAGTCAGGGTAAGTCACACACAATCCAAAATCAGCCTGTGCTCACCCTCCGGTAGCTTGGCACGAGCAGTCAGGCTTAACTTAGAAGGCAATGTGTAAAGCATTTGTGCAATAAATCATACAACACCATAGCATAACATCACAAAAATACAGCACACAGTGTTTAGAAAAATATATAATATTTATCTGGGTATCTTTAGGTCAAAACGATCAAAGTTGCAATACGAATGTGTAAAGATATTACTGAAAAGTGATATAAAGTGTCTTAAGTCTTTAGAAAGTAAACAAAGTCTCTTTCAAACACAAAGTACCTGGTTTCTGGTGGAAAATCTCCTCAGAGGGCCACAGGAGAAGAGGTACGTGGAAAACTGGTGTGTGCGTCGATTTCTCCTCAGCACACACGGACTTGCGTCGTTATTTTCCACGCGGGGAGTCGTGCGTCATTTTCCGGCGCGCGGACAGTCTCTTACTGTGGTTTGCGGGAGTACCAGATGTCCCGGGTCTGTGCGTGGATTTTCCTGCTTGTTTTCCGGCTGCGCGTCGTTCTGCGGGGCTGCGTGTCGAAGTTTCGATCTCACGGCAGGCGTCGCGTCGATTTCTCCTGCGGAGTCGGGCGGCGTTGTCCTTGCGAGGCCGTGCGTCAAAGTTTTGATCTCACGGCAGGCGTCGCGTCGATTTCTCCTGGGAAGTCGGGCGCCGTAGTCCTTGCGAGGCTGTGCGTCAAAGTTTCGATCTCACGGCAGGCGTCGCGTCGATTTCTCCCGGGAAGTCAGGCGGCGTTGTCCTTGCGAGGCCGTGCGTCAAAGTTTCGGTCGTCCCAAAGACGTTGCGTCGATCAGCGTCGGTGTGCGGCGTTTTTCTTGCCGCGGAACAAGCTGTGCGTCGAAAAGTTCGGCGCACGGAGCGTCCAAGAGGAAGAGAGAAGTCTTTTTGGTCCTGAGACTTCAGGGAACAGGAGGCAAGCTCTATCCAAGCCCTTGGAGAGCACTTTTACAGCCAGACAAGAGTTCAGCAAGGCAGCAGGCCAACAGCAAGGCAGCAGTCCTTTGTAGAAAAGCAGACAGGTGAGTCCTTTGAGCAGCCAGGCAGTTCAGCAAGGCAGCAGGCCAACAGCAAGGCAGCAGTCCTTTGTAGAAAAGCAGACAGGTGAGTCCTTTGAGCAGCAGGCAGTTCTTCTTGGCAGGATGTAGTTTCTGGTTCAGGTTTCTTCTCCAGCAAGTGTCTGATGAGGTAGGGCAGAGGCCCTGTTTTATACTAAGTTGTGCCTTTGAATTGGGGGTGACTTCAAACAGTGTCTAAGAAATGCACCAAGCCCCCTTTCAGTTCAATCGTGTCTGCCAGAGTCCCAGTAGGGGGTGTGGCAGTCCTTTGTGTGAGTGCAGGCCCTCCACCCTCCCAGCCCAGGAAGACCCATTCAAAATGCAGATGTATGCAAGTGAGGCTGAGTACCCTGTGTTTGGGGTGTGTCTGAGTGAATGCACAAGGAGCTGTCAACTAACTGAACCAGTTCTGACTTAAGTACAACTGGACAAAGAACCTAGGGCGAGAAGTAGTAACATTTCTTTTACAAAAGGTGGTTTCAAATTGTTCACCCAATTTGCAAATTAAGTCAGATTTTGTGAACTGACCTTTTGTACTAATAGGTTGGTTCTCAAAATCATTTGTGCACATTGTTTACCCGACCTACCGCTTACATATTAATGATGTATGTCGCAAATTGCAGCTTACTCTAATTGGCTGTCATCAGAGGGATCGTAGCCCGAGAGAGTCAACAAATAACCATGCCTGTGATTCCATTTTAAATAATGTTATTTTTGAAAAAAGCAGTCCATTTTCTTTAAGGGAAATGAGGCTGCATTTAAGAGAAAACATTTTGTCTTAAAAACGTTTAAACGTTTGACTAAAGGTTGACCGTGGTGCCCTCAGCTACTGCCTATTCATAGACCCAAACTTTTTTTTCATGCACAAAGAGACCTTTGCTCCTGCTTTGAGGAGCAGGTAACCTATCATTGGTTTATAACGGAAACTGCAATTTCAGACCATTTAGAGGTATAATTCCCAATAGGAATTTGGAAGGGATGACCTAAACACACCCATTCCAAATTGTGATCCGTAATGTATTTAGAAACCCATTTTGCAAATCTGTAAACTGATAATGAATCATAAACTTTGTTTCGTATATTTTTTTTGCAAACCCACTGATTTAGCTAATTGCACTTTCCAATTGTTAAATAGCCTCATACATCTGGCCTTTGATTCGGAAATACGCACGATTTTCTAGTTAAATCTAATTGTCATGCCAACATACATATATAATTGCAACAATGCATGCACATACACTGTTATGCTTTAATTGAAAGTAAGAGGCCAGCTGGTAATTCATGAATATAGTGTTGTGGTAGCGAATTCACAAAGCATTTGTGAGTGTGACGTATTGTAGTACAGGAGCACTCTTTTGTGTACTGTGTATACCTTTATGAATTATCCCCAGTCACCAACTTCCTATTTGTAAAAGGGCAAAGAGGACATGGTACTCTGTGTGCTCACTTTATATGAATATTTCAATGGTATTCCCATTTTAGATGTGTTGGAGCTAATTCACAAAGACATGTAAGAATATCTAAACGATTACTACAGGAGAACTATTACATACTCCAAAATGCCTTTATGCCTATTAGTGTTCAAAAAGCATTAAAAGGAAACTACACACATATTTTAGAGAAAGTGGATTTTCTTTGAGCTTTTTCAGTGCAGATTCTGACTTTTTAAAGCTGACCTACTTTGCAAAAGGAGCACAATCAGGCTAAAAAGATGCAGGCCAAACCAGAGCAACTATCTGAGATAAAAATAGAAAGGATCCCCGGTGGCCAATAGTTTGACCTCAAACCTTCCTTCCCTTCGCAATGCATTAATTTCTATTATGCAATTCTAAGCAATGCCATTGCCATACAGTAGCAGTCAAAATTAATTTAGATGATGAGAGCCCTGACTCATGATAAAAAAACGATCAGTTTATAAGTGGTCCTTGGGGAAGGGGATATGCTGTTTCTTTTCCATAAATGTGAATCATGGGGGAAGATAATGCATTCCTATTACATAGTAAAAATGAATTGACAGGAGCGAAATCTGGAGGAATTTATATAATCATTCTGTAAATTATGCTTCATTCTTTACCCAAATAGTGTGAAATCCAAAGTTAAAAAGGTCATTGCATCCTGAGTGACTGTGCGAGTTTCATACTTCTTGTTTAAATCACTTTAAATAAGGCTTCAGTTCGTTTTTTACATTACTGCTGGAAACTTTCCTGGTGAACTGAGGTGATCACTGTTAGTAATCTTGTATATATAGGTTCATTAATATAATCTTGTCTGGTGTGGTCAATATTACAATACTAGCAATGTTAGTAGTTTGTGATGATTTTTGTTGATCATAAGTGGTTCAGAATAAAGAAATGGTTGAAGACCCCTGCTTTAAATGATAAACTGCTTTGGAGGTATTTTTATATCTGGAGCAGATTAGTATCAATGTTAAAATATTGTACATTATCAGCTAGCTAGGTGTCATGTGTCAGGCAGAGTTCAAATGGAACTGACAGTAAACTGTTTTCAGTACGTTTGCAAATGCTTTCAACATGTTGGTTGACTAGTTAATCTATGCACATGTGGATGTCCCATTGATTAACTAAAGTTGTTTTTAGACCTAGTGTTAGCAAAGGGCTTTAATTTTTCGGAAAAAAGTTTAAAGAAACACACATATATCTATATGCATAATTACTTAAAATGTTTGGATTTATGTCAGCCCTCTTATTGTATAAGTCCCGTTTTGCTACTGCATACCTCAGCACATAGCAAGGGGCTGTGGATTAGACCTCTTCAACCATTGGTTGCTCTTCAATGTAAGCTGCATAATTTTACATGTACACAATAAACACATCCTCCTTAAAAAAATCCCTTCGGTGCCTGGACTGATGGGTCAATTTGTCATGTATTCTTTAAGTAAACGCTATTTTTTAGATGTGCCTGTGTCAGTAATATTCTTACCTTTGAGAGGACCAAGCAGCTCTTCACTCACTGTTAAAGTACAGCTTGACACCACCCATGACCCCCCAGGGCACTGCTCGATGACAAGGGGCAGCTTAGAATGGGTTTTCCAAGCCTTTACTTTTAAGAAAGTGTTACCAAGCTTTTAAAAGATGACTGCCGTGAATGTGTAGGCAATTGCAGCCATATTTGAATGATTTTAGGCAAACTTTATTATAAAAATTATTTCACATGGTTGCCTGTGCGAGCTTATGCGTGGGAAGGAGAGCGGATGCTCTTTTGGCCGTTTTGGAATTCATTTTGTTGTACTTTATGATAAAAGCATTCCGAAAATGGTTGATATTGCATAATCCTGGGTACAAAGGTGTGCACATACAGAGAAAGATCTTCTTGAATGTTTCTTGTCTTAAGTGTTTCTAATTGCCATCCATGCTTCCCTGTGCATGCACACGCACAGCTGTCATTCTGGAATGCTTTTGCCATACTTAATCATTTTTCCTGTTCCATGATAGCTGACATGTTTCTTTCAAATGCATCAGTCACCCTGGATCAGTAAAGTTACAATAAACTATAGCAAAGGAAACAAGAATTAGTTAAGGCTTCACCTCCGCTGCAAGCAACTTACCAAAAGGCTTTACTAATGCATATGTAATTTTATTTATCTATTCTTTCAATAAGGAAGGTTTTAATGATGGTAACGACTATAAGGACAAATACCTCTCCACTGTGCAGTCAATAGTAATATCCAGAATATTACTGACCTTCTAGTTTAGCATGTGGATATTAATCAGTTACTTTTCATGTAGAGACTATTAGACACTGTGCCATAAGATTCTATTGCTTCCAAACAAAGATCTGGATATGCTGGACATTGGGGTAGACCAAAATAGTACTCAATCTCCTCACCAGTCAGTGGCTTTTCTGGCGCTGGTGGAAGTAGTTTCCAGTATTGCAATATATCTTTCCAGCAAAACTGGAGGATATGGCCCATTTACCTTCCCACTATAGGTGGGGTGTTGAGGGTTGTGTGGGATATCACTTGTATGTGTGCATGTGTGTGTATTTGCGTGTGTGTGTGTGTGTGTGGTCTGTACTGGTGGATTCTGTTCTTGGCAGAGTCCTGCAATAAATATATAAACTGGGCATACCTCAGGATGTTAGCAGTACATATGAGGCCCAAGTTTAAGATGCCTATAACTAAATTACCCTGTTCATCTTGTAACATCCAGTCTCCAGAATGTGTCACACTAAACAGACCATAAAAAATCTTTTTAAATTCTTAGTGATTATTTTTTTTAAACCACCTGAAAGGAGATCTCAAATATTGAATCATCCCCTAGAATCATTTATAGAGCTCAGAATGAACCATATTAATACCCAATCTATTAATTCTAGTGATGTTCATTGCATTTTGGCCACCTTGGAACGTACAACAGAATATAGTGATATAATTGACAGGTATTGTGACAATAAACATTTCTCACGATTTTGAGCAAAATAATACTATGGGGGTAGATTTTTGGCAGCCTTCTATTATTTTAATATATATATATATTTGTTAAGAGGCGGCTGGAAATGGACATGTCATCACCTCCTACACATTCCTTATAGAAGTATAAGGTTTTCGATTACATATTTATTATGATATAATGTTGCACCATTGTAACAATTTTAAAAACATTTTACTGTGGAAAACGATAATTCTTCATAAATAGCGATATTCACTCCAAAAAATAATTTACTAGGTTCACTCAGTTAATGAAATTTGATGGATTACAAGACAAACCTTTTTTATCCAATGGAGAAGCAATATCAAGTTGTTATTTGACCAATAGAACAAAACAATATCAGCAGGATTTATGCACCCCTGTCCTCATGCCTGTGTCAATTTATGAGAGCTGGGAGGTTCTATTATTTTGAAAAGCCTCTGTGGCAATGAGTTGAATCATGTTGTCTCTGTAACTCTAGGGCATCTAGGAATGTTGACCAATTTACCTATAAAGTGAAGTAAAGGAACAGGAAGTCACCAAAGATTTACCAGGCTAAATTGTCAAATGTAGTTGCAGGCATTAAGTACAAAAAAGGAAGAAAAAAAATTGTTTTTTGAAGAGACGTTAGATTACATTTAAAAGAAATGGTCTAGTTTGACAGAAATGTTTGAAGGTAACGATCATAGGAGGTTTTGATCATTTCCAAATGGCATTAAAGGAATACCCTGCTCATGAACTCATAAACCAATTCAGATGTCAGAGTGGGTGAAGTTTATGAAAGCTTTCTATAGAGGTGAAAAAATAAATCTAATACAAATAGATCAATGGTTATACATCATTTTTAATATGATAAGAAGTCAATCACTAATGACATGGTGGTCAGAGGCTCTGGCACCAAATGATATTTCAACAAGGGTGTTCAAATATGAGTTTGCCTTGTGGGTTAAGTGGTTAACCCATTTTTTTCACTCACACTAGGGTCAGGACTATCTAGACACCTGCAGAGAATCTATCTTGCAATCAAATATTTTTAAAATGACAGTCTCCCCAGAACTATGGGCCTCATAACGACTTCGGCATCCTTTTCTAGGACCACCGAAGCCGCTGCAGACAAAAGACCGCCAGTCCTGGATGTCTTTTGCCCGCCATATTAGGAGTATTCCACTGGGCCAGCGGGCGAAAACAGCGTTTTCACCCGCTGGTCCAGCAGAACACTCACCACACCACTGAAGCCGCTCATAATTGAGCCGGAGGCAATGTTGTGGTGCGTCGGGTGCAACAGCACCCGTCGCGCATTTCACTGCCCGTAATTCAGGCAGTGAAATGTACGATGGGGCTGTGCATGGGCAGTGTAGGGGCCCCACGATACCCTCATTCCACCAGCCTTTCCACAACGGTAATTGCCACCATGGAAAGGCTGGCAGATGGGGACTCGTAATCCCCAGGGCAGCGCTGCTTGCAACCGCCCGGACCGCCAAGCTGCAGGCTGCTGCAGCCTGGCAGTGTCGGTGGTTTGACTCTGGCGGCTCCGCCACGATCGTAATGGGGCGGTCGGACCACCCTGTCTGCGGCGGTCCGACTGCCATCGCGAGTGTGGCAGTCTTGAGACCGCCACACTCGTAATGAGGGCCTATATGTTTATTGGGCTATATGAAACTGAAGTCAAGCTATACATAAAGCCTTTACATGTAGAATGAAATGATGGGTTGAGCGTGTTTTTCATACAAAAATACTTGTGTGTATGGCACTGTCATCCAGAAGGCAAATTTGATTCTAGATTATTCTGTTACCTTTGAAAGAGGGAATATATCAGTTTTGTGGCAAAAGAAAATATCAGCCTGGGGACTGTTAAATCGTTTTCTTCTTGTTATAAAAACTCCAGTTATTGATAGCTGGATCTGAGTCAAATTGGGAGCTGAGGCAAGGGTTTCAATACAGATTTTTACCAACCAAAGCCCAGAACAGGGATGGTATCATCTATGAAAACTGTTTAGTCTCTACACTGTAGATTTGGCGGAATCTTTGAGTAAAGTCGATACTACAACCACCAAATTGACTGATTAGCGTATGCAATTGTTGCATTTTGCAAATGACACAGTAGTTCTAGATAGTGTTGTGTTGGGACACCAGTGGAAAGTACACATTACAATGGTATTTAGGTGGAAGAATTTGTTAGTTGGTAGTCTGATATAATTAATTGGGTGTCTATCAAGAAAATATGGCAAGTTAGGTAATGAAATAACATTTTCTTTTATTTAAGCACTGAACAACATATATAGAATGGTTTATGACTTCAAGTAGCTCTGCATCACAACAATTTTTCACTGCCCTTATTGCAAAATTTGTTGCATTGCTAAGAGAGGATGTGATCGTGTTTTGCAAGAAATTAGGTGAATGTTTAGAAACAACCATAAGTGTGAGAGCCAGGACAGTTTTTTGTTAGGATAGGTTTCAACAACAGTGTTTGTACAATTTGAGATATTAAAGGTGATCATCTCCTGCCCACAGTAGGTTGCCTGCAAAATGTTTCTTTATGCCAATGGTTTATCTAGTGCTTTCTGCAGCTGATGTTTTGAAAATGAAACAATTTTATTGCAATTTTTTGCATATCTATACATGGTTGTATTGTTATAGTTTTAAATCACGTAGAATAATTAAAAAAAATCTAACTATGGCTGTATCGGAAAAGAATCACAACAAAGGGGTGATTTTGATTTGTCCATACCGCAAAGAATACTAAATTATTACTTTCTATTATACCCATGTTGCATCAAAGATTGAAAGTAATCTTATTGCTAGTATAAAACACATATCCTAAAGAGATGTAGTAATATAAATACTTCCAAAACAAACACCTTGTTCAGTGGAGTATAATATTTCACCAAAGAGAGGGAATGCAAAATGTTTAGGGCAAAACCAGTCTTGAGTTGCTTGTGTTCGGTTCCATAGAGGTCCTAGCTTGACATTCCGGGATGGACTGTCCCATCTTGAGATGGGTCAACACGATGAGGAGAAATGGTGGGCAAAAGAACTGTGGGTTGGAGTGCTAACCCTAGGGATTACCAGTGGTTAGACCTATTGTATGCATTCCTCTCATCCACATTTGTTTATTTCATGCAAGGCTAATACCAGTGATGATTGGCAGTTTACAGGCAGTCTTAGATATAGAAGACAACACCAAAATCACTGAGCTCAGCAACAGCCAACATTCACATTTACTAACATTTAGAAATAACCATCTACAATAGCTGTTTGTGACCACAGAGCTCATCAACTATGAAAATTAGGGCTTTATTTATGAGGCCTTAGTGGCACACTGTGCCACCGGAGGATAATTTTTTAATGCTCCGGTGGTGCAGCATGCCAGCCCATATTTACAAGACCAAGCAAAGCCACCTTGCGTGGCTTTTCATGGCCTTGTAAATGTGGACCCCTTTCACGCATAACACTGTGTGAAAGGGGCCTTCCATGGGTGATGCTTGAGGTGTTCCCACACAACACCCATGGAACCCAAAGAACTCTGATGCATACCCAGGTTTACACCTCCGGAAGTATGTCAGATTCCTATGCCACCTCAGGGTTGGCGTAAGAGTGACGCACTATTGAGAAATATCTTTATTTCACCCAGTTCTTTCTCTTTCTATGTGTGCTTCATTATGCAGCACACATAGAAAGAGGAAAACACCTCTTGTGATTGTATTTGTGCAGGAAGGTGTCTCTTCCTGCACAAAAACAATCATCCTCACAGTGCAGGCAGCCTTGCACCATGGTGCAAGGGGGCCTGCATTGGCGCATGACAGTAATTTGTGCACCAGCGCAGGGAGAGAGGACAGAAATGTGCTGTATCTTGTAGTTTTGGGACATTTCTGCCCTTTCACTGTGGTGCAGGGTAGAGGCCCTGAATGAAAAAACCGAGGCACCAACCTAGGTGAATGCCTGCTACCCTGCTGCAGGGTGTCCTGGTGCTTGTTTTTACACAGAAACCAATTAGGCATGTCTGTGGTGGATGTTAGAAGAAGTGAGGTGACATTAGAAGCAAATGTTAGATAATAGTAAAGTTCTGAGCCCGAAGAGTGAGAAAAAAACTGCTTAGACTTGAGGATGCAAGGCATAGCTGCAAGGACCTAAACGGTCACCCTCCAAGAGATACTTTGCAAGTAAGAAATCATTGGAGAGGTCCTAAATGATGTGAGATCTCTAAACAGATTGTGAAAATGCCATACTGCAATATTTGGAAATGAATGAGAAGGTATTAAAGTAATGTCTAATAGAAAGCTTTACAATCATCAAGGCAAACACACACCGTTAATAAATTGCTTTGTTGATGAAATGTGTGAATAATAGAACTGAGTCAAAGAGGACTCTTGGATTATGCCCTGTTTCAACTGAGTAAGGATGTGGCCCAGCCAAAACAGTGGCAGGACCTCTGGAAATGTTAGCTTTGCTTTATCAAAGATTAGCCTTTGAGGCTTTAGAAGGCTGTAGGACAGTTTTTAGGTTGCACTTAGAGTTGTGTGCCAACCATGCTAATGCAAATGGGGAAGTGAGTATTATCAGCCTAAGAGAACACATGAGGGTAAACTATCTGATAGGTGCAGCCATATGTGTCACATATGTATTCATTGGAAATTTAAAATTATGGCTGGGCCTGGACAGACTCCCAAGATAAGGACTTAGAGGGGCAGTGACTTTATATAAGCTCAAAAAGTGTGCAATGATCTAATGCAGTCTACAGTCCAGTGGTTCACTCCAACCCCATACAGATGTACAGTTAGGATGAAATAATACACCATGTTGTAGAGTGCTGAAGGACAATGAAGGACCAGGGGAGACGTCTCATCCATGCTCAGGGAGATCAGAGAGTACAGGGACTGCCTCTGCTTCAGTGCAGTCATCAGGAAGAATGTTGGCTTGCCCTGTAGTAGTTTGATAAAATGTGAAAGTTAGGAATGGAACACCTTTAATATTACCTTATTCGGGAAAGAAATGACAGAAATATGATGGAAATTTATGAGAACCACAGAATCTACAGTGGATGTTTTGAGAATGGAGACCACTAAGGTCTTCTTATGAATGATAAGTACCTGCATTCAACAGGAGATTAATTACATAGGGCTTTAAGCTTAGGAGTTATAGTGTGAAGTCAGTATTGCTCCACAGCATTTAAGATAGGTTGCTGACACAACATGGATACAAGAGCTATTAGGTTGTGCAACCTCAATGGAAACATGTGATAAGGGCATCTGTGGTTCAACAGAGTCAGATGCCAAGGAGGAAAGGCCACATAATTTTGTAACTTACATTTTATTGATTTTCAAGTAAATACAATAAGCTCATATGTTAACTCTAATGCTGCTAAACAGCCCTCACAATATATATTTGTATTTCTAAGAAATACAGTTTATTCTACCCCTAGATTATCATGTCATAGGTAGCCAATCATAGAAATTTCCAGGGTAGATTTTAGCCATGTCAATCTTTTCTCCATTCATCACCCCTCTCTGAGACATGGACACGTATGACAACATGTCCAGGTAGTTGTTCATGAGCCCTGGATCCAAACTGTCAGACCATATTGACAGGGAGGATAAAAAAGAGAACAGGGAAGAAGGAATCTACCAAGTCAGGTAGGCAGAAGGTGACAAGAGAGAGTGTAGAAACATATAGGGACAAAGTTCTAAAAAAGTATCTTGCTTAGATACCAGGGTAACGGTGCTGGGGAGACCAACAGCAAGATCCTCCTGGTAGCCTCAAAACATTCTTCCCATAGAGAACTTGCTCACTAGATCCCTTAAATAAAGACAAAACTTCAGGGTAATTTCATTTTCAGATGTTATTGAGGTTAACTTGGAGTAACTCACTTATGAAGCACTGGCCAGCCACTGTCACTAGGTAGGCCAACATTGTACGTAATGGATTATAGGCACCCAGTGCCCACTGAGAATCAAGTATTCATTGGGCATCCAGTGCAACATCGAACAGGTATTGTTGCCTCCAAATGTCTCTGAAGTTTTACTGAGTGTAAATTTTTGCCTGAACTCTAGTTGGCAGCTCATTTCTCCTTCTTTATATGGCTTAAGAGGTGTCAATATAATTAAATAGAATTGCCCCTGGCACTCGACTAGACTGAGCACACCATGTTTAGTATCTTTATATCTGAATAGAAGCATAATTGTGAGACCTACTCCTCTCTTCACAGCTATCTGAGCATGTGCCTTCAGTCAAAGTTAGTGGTGGGCATAACGGGCATAGTTCTCGCTAGCGTCATTACTCATAATTACCACAACATTCATTGTCATTATGAGCAATTATGTGAAAATTGTAACCCAGCATTTCGCACTCTCATGTCCCATGTCTCATGTCCTGAGTCACTAAATGCTACTGGATAAAAATAGCAGAGGCAGCAGCTGCTGCTCACTCTCTCCTAGTTTGTTGTTCCCGCGCTCCTAGAGTAGCATTTCTTCCCTAAATTACTCTTCATTACTCAAGCACACGTAATTGCATAATTTTGGCAATTTTACATCACTAGAGAAATGCATAGTTACTGAAATTACATAACTAAAGTTTCTTCTAGGCCTAATCAAAATCATCTAGTCTACCTGTCATTGAAAGAAACCCATAGAGAATGTTAAGCTCATTCACCATCCCAAACACTGTGCATAAGTCAGCACAGAATTGCATTTCTTCTCGGGATGCCAGAAATGCACAAGTGCTTGGCCTTTGCTGTCCAACTCTATCACGGTCCCTGCAATGCATCAAATGCAACTTAAGGTTAGTGGTGGGTTTGTCAATTTTTCACAGCATTTCTATTATACCAGGCTTGAGATGGACATAATTTCAAAGTCTTTTTGATCAATCACCATCTGCTTCATTATCATTACTATATTTGTTTATGAGTGATATCCTTGGGGCAAAGAAAACTGCCTTCTCAAACTTTTTCCGCTGTTTCCTGGCTCTGTTAAGCATCTATTTTCTACCTCCACCATGTCCGATGGATATCTTCCTATCCATTCAACTTCCCATTCAAGGACTCTGTTATTGAACAGGATACCTGCATGTCTCACAATCAAGGCCAACGTAGATTATACCCACCCGGCAGACTTCTTTCACCTCTTGCCTCTGTCAAAGGCTAGAGTTATAAGTGTTGGGTCTGGCGTCCACTCTACTCCTAGCTTTATCCCAAGATCCCTCCAACTACAGAGGGCACAGCAAATGCACCTTTCAGGTCCCTGGTCACAAGCAATGTATACCCCCAGTCCGAGGTCTGCAGAAACACATCACCAAATCCTCTATCAAGAGAGGCCAATCAGCCGAGCCCCCATCAATCACCCTATTCTTTTCACACTAACTCACCCAGAGACTGCAGTCAAATGCAGCATGATGCTAGTTATGGGTGGGCACACATTGGCGTGCCAAAGACTTGAGGTTGACTGGTCCCTATGTTGACCAAGAGATTGGGACCATGACATATGAACCACACTGCAGAAGGCAGCACAACATGGTCAAACAATGTCTTCATGAGCAGTCTGGCCAAAAGGTTTCTTGACTCTTCTCTTCCTCTCATCAGGGTGGCGATGTTTCTCTCATAGCACCATGGAAAGTATGACAGAGATTGGATTGCCAAATTTAACAATCTTAGGTTGGACTGACTTGGGTCAAGCAGTGGCAACAGGTCTTGGTAATGGCCACAGTTTACATTGCAAAGTTTCTTATGGCAGGAACTGAGCATATAATTATTTTGTCAGATAAGTCAGACTCTTACTACCTCTTCCTCATTCGGGTAACAGCCTCATCAGGTCTTTTGCTCAGTTCTGTTGTGTATTACATCCAGATAATAAAGTCCAGTTTCCTTCATCTTATCCATCATTTATTTGATCTGATGTTTAGAGTTCTTTTTCAAATAAAGAGAACTGACTAGCAGATCTAGCTTATGTTCATAAACAGTGCCATTCAGTTGGCTTTTCAAAGTTCTATCCAATCATGTGTGAGAATCAATCACTACAATATACATCTTTCAGTAGAAGTTTAGCTCAATGGAAACCAATTTACAGAAGGTGCTTGCCACTTTGGTTTCCTTGAAGATTACAAGTATTCTGTATTGTCCACCCCCAAAGTGTATCAAACTGAGATAGCCTCCAACCAACTAGGTACTTTTGGCAGCTTTTGCTTCATTTCCTTTATGAAGTTGTAGTGCGGTGTTCATTCTCCTTTCAACAATATGTATACAGGTGTCTCATCCATCAAGCTACAGGCCAATGTTCCTGGAACTTGCTTCATCCAGGGAAGCTGGATAAAAGGCAACCTTCCTGCTCCTTTGACCTGGGTACGAAATTGGAGACAGAGGAGCTTATCACAACTAAACATAATTATCACCTACAGAATTAGTGCTGCATACACAGAGGGGGTCCTAAAACTATATTATTAAAGGGCCCACTCATGAAACTCCACACAAATTTAAACAGGAAGAACCGGTCATCATTTGCTTCACTATGTGGGACTCCATGACTATAAATCCATTGCCACCAACCATTAGCTGTGTCATTTCCTGGTCATGGGGACTACAGACACTCATGATGGAATGACTACCTCTATGAGTGCCTAGAATCTAGTACTCAGTTGGCTAGCAACATTTTCTTCACCTGTCAGGGGATATGTGGTGCATGTTCTAACCTGAGGAAACAGACAGGGTTGACAAGAATGAGGAAACGAGGAGAAGGATTGCACATGGATATTGCAACAGGAACTATCTACCCTGTAAGGCACATTCCAAAGTACATGAACACATGTATACATTTAAGGCTGTGGGACTTCTTTCAATGTTAGATTGCATGCAGAAAGTAGTCTAGTCTGTCTAAACAAAAAACTGCTTCCGCCTTGCTGCGTAATTCAACAATATTTTTCATGAACACACTAGGCGGGTTGTTTACTAAGGTTTTTCGTGGGTGGTCATGTAATGCAAAATAACAAAAAGTAGTGCATGAATTTAGTTACCATTATGAAAGCCTGCGGGTGCAGTGCAAAATGTGCCAGTGCTGCACAAATGCCCATGCAAGTCTCAATAAATCTAGACCTTAGTCACAAAGAAGTAAATATAAATAATTGCAGCAGTATGATGTTAAGGCTAAGAAAACACTACTTCCAGGTGAATTGGATAATTTGAAGAATGTTGGGACACTGCGTCCTCAAAGTTCTCTCCACCCTGTCATTTCACCTGTTAAATAAATGCTGGTGAAGTCTTTATGCGATTGAGAGAAAACAAATGGGAATTATCACAGGAATCAGGACCAATATCTGGAAGCCTCACTGTAATGTTCCATACCACAATGGATTCAACGTGCCACACTCCAACAGTACCAATACCAAGCGTATTGGTAATTTTAAGAATGGAAATACTTTTGTGGTATTCCAGCATAACTATTGATGGAGCACAAAGTATGTTCAACCCTTCAAATAAAATATTCATAGCATACGCATGAGCACATTTTAAGAAACAAAAACATAAAAGATCTTACCAAACCAAAAACCGTTTAATCTGTTCTTGGAGCTTACTTGGGTCTTAAATGAGCATGACTCAATAAAGAATGGCTCAATGAGGAATAAAGACAGGGGAAGCTACTTGTATACAGGTTTCATTTATTTTGAACAAGGCCTCTCTTTGGTACTCTACTTATTGCCTGAATGGGTATGCCTCCATCAACAGAGATATAAACTTTGACCTGCAGGAACACATGATCAATTTTTTTGAAATTCAGGAGATGGTAATTAGAACATCCAAAAATAGATTTTGCATCCTTTATTGGGCGTGGGGGGGGGGGGGTAAGTGATACTGCACTCTAACTGTTACAGTTGTGTTTTTCCCAGGAAGAAAAGGATCACAATAGGATTAATCATTATAAGAAAATTGTAATTTGTCATGTTGTTTCATATCATGGGAGACCAGCCGCGGCTTCTTCGCTATGGTGGAGGAGCGTCACCCCAGCCAGCAGCACCACTGAAAACTCTTTAACAACAAATTATGTTTATTATCGTTTTGTTGTTAAAGGGGCAGGGAGGGGGAGTGCACTGTACACTCCTCTCAGTGCGCATGTTTGTTTGGCCTGCTGTCTTGGGCTGGCCAAACAGACATGTGCACTGTGTTTTCTTCAGCCCGGTACTCTGTTGCCGGGCTGGAGAGGAAAGGCAGAGGCTTCTAGTTTGCCTGGGAACACCTGCGCTAGGCACTCCGGCAATCCTAATGCTGTTTTGAGCAGCCTCATGATTGGTCGCAGAGCAGTCTGGGAGCCTGTGCTGCCTTCTGAGGGGACAGAGGAGCCGCACAGCGCAGCACGCAGGTAAGTTTTTAATTTTTAATTTTCATTTTATTATTATCCCCCCCACCCACCCGCCACGTGCTGCCCTGCTCTGCCCCTTTTAATCCCAGTGAGCCACGACTGTGGGAGACACTATACAATGCTGTTTTACTATGAAACTGCAAAGTCCGCTAAGATTGTACTGTGGGAGATACAGTTTTGAGTATTTACCTTCAAATATTTGTGCAATGTGTGTCCTCTTGCTGTGCACTCGTGTTGATTTGTAAACTAAACAACCTAGGCATCTTTGTATTGCACTGTAATATTTCTATCCCAGGTTTTAGTGTTTTTTCCTCTTTCGTAGGATGCATGCAGACATTTAGGGCCAGATGTAGGTAGGTTTCATATTGCGACTTGCAATTTGCGAGTCATAGCGACTCGCAAATTGCAACTCACAATATGAAATGCAGAAAGGTGTCTCAGACACCTTCTGCGACTCGCTATGGGGTCGCAAAGACCCACCTCATGAATATTAATGAGGTGGGTCGCAGTTTGCGACCCCATAGCGAGTCTAGGCACTCACAGGGATGGTGGCCTGCTGGAGACAGCAGACCACCATGTCTGTGACTGCTTTTAAAAAAAGCAGTTTTTTCTTTTCTTTTTGCAGCCCGTTTTCCTTAAAGGAAAACGAGCTGCAAAAAGAAAAAATACCGAAACCATTTAGTTTCGTTTTTTTCAGAGCAGGCAGTGGTCCATAGGACCACTGCCTGCTCTGAAAAATATTTTTTGTGCCATTCACAAAGGGGAAGGGATCCCATGGGGACCCCTTCCCTTTTGCGAATGAGTTACCATCCACTTCAAGTGGATGGTAACTGCAAGTTGGTTTGCGACCGCTTTCGCGGTCACAAAGCAACTCAGCATCGCGATGCGGTCGCAAATAGGAAGGGAACACCCCTTTCTATTTGGGAGTCAGAATCACATTTTGCGAGTCGGTACCGACTCGCAAAATGTGACTCTGCATCGCAATGGCCATTTTGCATGTCGCAAACTGCGTTTTTCGCAGTTTGCGACATGCAAAACGGTTGCTACATCTGGTCCTTAATCTCTCTCATACACAACAGCCCTGTTTATGTGTGAGTACCGGCAGGTATAAATTACTGCTAAATAGACAGGGTCTTATAAGCCTCAATCCTGGGAACAATTTTATCTTCTTTAAGCAAGGGAAATTATTGGGAGATTTCATCGCATAACATTCGATCCCTTTACTCACGTTTTCCAATGCAGATGTTTTCTGAGGATGGTTCCCTCTCAAAATTTTTAATTCAAAGAAACTAATGACAATTAAAGAATGAGGAAATCAAAAGCAGTGCTCAGCCATATTCTTCTTTCAAGTTGTTAATAAGTTTTTCACCTATAATTTACTTTTTCCTCTTCACCCTTGGCATGTGTTTTGATGTTATTTCATAATTAAGATCTATTCCACGTGTCACATGCTTAATTAGTAAATAAAAACGTGCTTGTGCCCAAAGTTCTCCTCTGAAAACATGCGGATGCTGCAATTAAATGTGCAAGCACAGAATAATGAGGCAGCTAATCCTGAAGCCATTTCGGGCCCCTGTAATTCATTTACAGGCACTCCCTGTCACTTCTTTCTCCCCTTGTGACGCTGTTTGTTTTTTTCTCTTCCTCCCTCGTTCCCATGTGTCTTTTGCTCACAGTAAATGCTTGAGGAAGAAAAATATGTGCCAGCACACAAAAATAAGTGCTGGTGCCCCGCGCCGGACACCACCACCTCAAATTAAGCATTATCTTCCATCTTTATATGATATGCCTGCTAATAGCACAGTCACCTAGACTCTTCATCGTCTTTAACACGGTTGTGCATTATAGCATTTTTCAAGTTTTTTGCACAATTATTTTGCTTTGAATTTTCAGTTCTTAACTTTTCGTCCTTTCGTTTTATTGTCTTCTTTTTTACTGAATACCAGTCTTACAGGGGAAGCAGCATTCAAACCTTTTTCTCCATAAAACAAGTCTTATTAAAAAAAATTCCATTGAGCTTCAAAATACACATGGCGTTTATTGCAGTGATCTATGGAATCATCCACGGATGCCAATTAATACCAGCTTACTGAAAATTACTTTCGAATACACTAACCAAAAGTTGCTTATTCATCTCAGATTCAATTTTAAGATCTTACCTTGAGCACATATTCCCAGTTCAAGAGTGTGACACAAAATCTTTCAAAATGTAATTTCGTTTTTCACAAACAAAGGCCATAATCACATTTGAGAGCGCTTTCTAACAAGATTACAATACTGATCTGGTATTGTACCCAGCAATATTGTTTTAAAAAACAAGTTTGATCGACATAGTCAAGTAGACCATTAACACACACATTGTGTTAACAGAATAATACTGAATTTTTGCGGTGAAACGCAGGTTTACATGCACTCCTTTAAGGCTGCCACAATTAAACTGTAGATGGTGTTATTCACCTGCCTAAAGGAGGGGGGAGGAATCAATTAGCTGTGAGTAGTCATTATTAGCATTATTTAGTCTAGTAATGTCAAGCAGATGTCACTTTATTACTGGTATCTCATTTTGAAAATCTGTGTCTCTAATTGTAATGATTTGTCACTGAAATTAATGTTCTGATGCCTCATGGACCAACTTCATAGGTTACTATTTCCAGTGCAGGGTCTTTGCCATACCCTTGGCGATGTGTTAGGAAAACAACAGTGTATAAGGTAGAAAATAATGCTGACTTATGCTCACCTTTTCTCAATAAATATTGTGAAAAGAATTGAATTGTTTCCAAACTGTCAACTACTGATGAACCCAAAAATCGCTTAAAAATGTTTTAATGAGTGTAAGGTGGGTGTTTCTGGGCAGGACCACTGTAAATGTTTTTTGTTTTTTTAGGCAGAAGCATGATGCAAACTTAAGAGCAGGTACAAAATTATGAGCTAACATCATCAGTATGTTAAAGTGCGCATGGCAAGACTCCACACACATTGTCAACCAATCTTGAAGATTCTTATCCTGCAACACAGTATGCAACTAAAACAACATGTCGGAAGAAGACAGGGGTCTTCAGCCAGAGGGTCACACTTCCTTGTCAGAGGTACAAAGACATTTTATAGACTGAATAGAGGCATGATCAAGCTCTAATGTATGAAATAGAATCCACCTTTCAACCCACCACTGCCCATTCACTTACCATACCACCTATTGGTGGTACTTCATCTACTTGGCTTTGGGTCATAGATAAAATGACAGGCATATCACAGAGTACGCTTTCTGCATTTCTGACATTTGTTCTGGGCAAAAGTTTCTAAATCGCCTGAGAGTATTTCTGTTTCACAAAATATGGACATGAACATTTACATGATAATCAAAGATTTTAAAATGTAGGAGGCCTGGTTGGGGGATGGGGGTTTCTCAACTGGGGCATGAGCAGTGAGATTTTGGTATGCAAAGCCAGAAGCTGCCCTCAAAAGCATGTTACAGTCTAATAGAAGTGGGCAAACTATCAAGGCATCAAGCTTCACAGCAGAGCATCACAGACTGTGGTGCTAGACCAGGAGATTTGGGCATGCAAGGGCTCATTTGTGGCTCATGGGCATGTATAACCGGAGAATGGCAGGTCGGTGGAGGTTGAGGGTACACTGGGAACAGGCAAGGAGAATTGTATGCCACTGATTTTGTTCTTGCTTGGATTGTCCTTTATTGATATGTTTCATATATTCTGAAATCAATACTGTATTATAAAAACATTCTAAAAGTAGCACACATTCTGAATGTTCTGCATACAATGGACTGTAAACATGAATTATGTTCCACCAACAGCCAATGCTGACCCCAACTGCAATTGGAAGTACATCTACATATTAATGCAGAGGCCAAATGCGGACCCAGATACTGGCCCTCATTACAACCCTGGCGGTTGCTGTTAAAGCGGCGGTAATACTGCCAACAGGCCGGCGGGAAAAAAAATGGAATCACGACCTTGGTGGAAACCGCCAACATAGACAGCCATATTAACACTCCGACCGCCACGGTGGTATAAACAAACACCGCTGCGGTAACCACTAATAGACAGGCGGAGGACAAAGTACCGCCCACCGTATCACAACAGGCCTATCCGCCACCTTTTCCGGGGCAGAACCAACGCTATCAAAAGCGCGGCGGAAACAGTACACAGAAGGGAAACCACTCACCTCTCGGCACCCAACGAGAAACCAGGACGCCATGGGGCCCGAACTACACGTACTGCCCATGCTGGTCTTCCTCCTGCTCTATCAGGAGCAGGACAGACGCCGTCGACGACCACGGTGAGTACTGCACCTACAACACAGGGGATGGGGGGAGGGAAAAGAGAGTGATACACACACGCAACACGCAATACCCCCACCCTCACCCACAACAACACACACACACAAATACATGCAGCAACATTACATATACACCTCCCCCACCCCCTGGAAGAACGCAAGGACAAAATTAAATGATTGTAACAATTGTAATCATGAAAAATCTGATAGTGAAATTTCAAAATTCAGTATATACAAATATGTACACCAACTACACAAGTCTGAATAGTGTACCAATCATTGCCCGTGGACCAGTGGTCACACGATGCCACTGCTGCACGAGGGGGATCCATGCCCATTGGAGTGCAAAGCCACAGTTTCTCAAGTCTTTACAGTAAGTGGTTTGCCCACTGCTTCATCCTGGGGAGTGCAAAGCCACAGTCTCTCAAGTCATTACAGTGGGTGGTTTGCCTACTGCTTTATCCTGGGGAGTGCAAAGCCACAGTCTCTCAAGTCTTTCCAGTGGGCGGTTTGCCCACTGCTTTATCCTGGGGAGTGCAAAGCCACAGTCTTTCAAGTGGATAACAGTCTCCACTGGTTCTTGAGTGGGTCTGGTGCCCAGAGTGCTTCATCCTGCCAAGGACTGAGGTAGTGGATGTGATTCTCCACTGGTTCTGGAGGGGGCATGGTGCCCAGAGTGCATCATCCTGCCAAGGGCTGAGGTAGTGGATGTGATTCTCCACTGGTTCTGGAGGGGGCCTGGTGCCCAGAGTGCATCATCCTGCCAAGGGCTGAGGTAGTGGATGTGATTCTCCACTGGTTCTGGAGGGGGCCTGGTGCCCAGAGTGCTCCATCCTGCCAAGGTCTGAGGTAGTGGATGTGATTCTCCACTGGTTCTGGAGGGTGCATGGTGCCCAGAGTGCTCCACATGCAGTGTGGCCGGTCCCATTCCCTCACCTGGGTGTGTGTGCCATGAGATTGCCTAGGAACAGGTAGCATGATATGCCATGGAGGCAGAGACATATCCCACACTGCTGTGGCTTCGCCTTCCATCTGCAGGTGCAAAGAGTGATGGAAGTCATGCCTCATGGAAGGTGGGCAGGGTCCAGGAAGTCTCCTCCAGCCTTGGACGACAGACCACGGGGGATGGTAGCGATGTCAGCGGTGGTGCCGCTGTCTGAGCACGTCGCGGGGCTGGTGGCGGTGCTTGCGGCGGTGTATGTGGCGGCGGTGCTGGCGGTGGTGCATGGGTCAGCACCTGTGGAGGGACGCAGCAGGACGTCTCCTGCAGTCTCAAACATCTGCCCACTGGGGAAGATGCTGGGGAATGTTGCTGAGGCTGCAGATGTGGCAGTGGCTATGCAGGTGGCTGTGCAGGTGGCGGTGATGGTGGCAGTGCTGGTGGCGGTGCTGGCGGCGGGGCAGGTGGCGGTGTTCGCCGCCGTACAGGTTAGTGTAGTCGTGGACAGAATGGGTGACACTAGTCCCTCAGTCGGTGCCACCGTGCCCCTTCCTCACCTGCCCTTCTGCTTTTGTCCCTTCCCCACCTTTGATGGTGCCGCAGGTGTCTTGCCACTGTCCCCTTTTGTTTTGGCGGAGCCCTTGGTGGCTGGTAGGTGCGGCTTCTCCCTCCGAGATGTGGGCAACTTCTTCACCTTGGCAGGTGGCGGGATGTCCTTGCCCTCGCTACGTGGCACACTGGCAGCCCTGATGGGTGGCGCACTCGATGACCCCGCAGTTGCTGGCATCACTGTGCCTGGGGATTTGGTGGTTGAGGTGCTGGGCTGGGACCTGGAAAGCCTGGCCCTAGGGGAAGGACGGGGGGGGGGAGGTGAAGGGAAGAGGTCAAAGTTTGTCAGGAAACTTTTTTAGACACACTGGGACGGGAAGTTGGATGGGGTTTGGGAGTGGAGGAAGAGGTAGTGGTTGTAGGAGGTGTACGTTTGCTGAATTCGGGTGAAGGTGCATGGGCCGGAGGCTGTTGTGAGGTGGATGGCTGTTGGGTGGGTCTGTGCCTGCGTTTGTGTACTTTGGGAGGAGGGCTCACAGACACACTGGGAGAGGACACCTGGGATGTGTGCATGGTAGTGGGGGTGGTGATTGAACGTGACCTGTGTGTAGTGATGAGCGTGCTGGTGATGGAGGTAGTGGCTGAGGATGTAGTGCATGCAGGTGGAGATGAGACAGGGAGGGAGGAGGAGGACGTGGAGGAGGGGGACACAGCGTAGGCAGTGGATGTTGCTGTGTCTGAATGGGTATGGTGCTTGTGTGAGTGCTTGTGGGATGTGTGGTGCTATGTTTGCCATGTCCATTCTTGTGTGTTGATGAGTGTGCATGCTGGTCTGATGGTGTGCTTGGGATAGGCTAAGGTACAGGATATTGGGTCGGGTTGAGGAAGTTGATCGTGCAACAATCCTGGAACTGTGTGCCCAGTTGGAGCCAGACCTGATTTCAGTTATCCGCCATCCCACAGGAATCCCCCCTCTAGTGAAGGTTCTGTCTGTACTCCATTTCCTGGCCAGTGGGTCTTTTCAAACAACAGTGGCCATGGCATCAGGGATGTTCCAGCCAATGTTTTCTAGCATGTTGTCCAGAGTGTTATCTGCCCTGCTGAAACACATGCGCAGCTACATCGTTTTCCCTCAGGTGGAGGATTTGCCCACAGTGAGAGGTGACTTCTATGCCCTGGGACATATTTCCAACATCATTGGTGCCATTGATGGTACACATGTGGCATTTATACTCCCTGCAGGAATGAACAGGTGTACAGAAACCGGAAAAGCTACCATTCGATGAATGTGCAGATGGTGTGTTTGTCAGACCAGTACATCTCCCATGTGAATGCCAAGTATTCTAGCTCAGTGCATGACGCTTACATTTTGAGGAATAGCAGCATCCCTTATGTGATGGGGCAACTCTTGAGGCACCATGTGTGGCTAATAGGTAAGGCCAAGGTCCCAACACAGTTGACATAGGTGTCTGGGTATGGGGTTGTCCCTAAGGGTTAGTGTGTGTCTAACAGTTGTCCCTCGACATTTGCAGGTGACTCTGGTAACCCCAACCTGTCATGGCTACTGACCCCAGTGAGGAATAGCAGGACAAGGGCAGAGGAATCCCACAATCAGGCACATGGGCGAACTAGGAGGATTATAGAACGCACTTTGGCCTCCTGAAGGCCAGATTCCAGTGCCTCCATCTGACATGTGGCTCCCTATACTACTCACCAAAGAAGGTGTGCCAGATAATCGTGGCCTGCTGTATGCTGCACAACCTGGCTTTGCAACACCAGGTGCCTTTTCTGCAGGAGGATGGGCCAGATGGTGGTCTTGTGGCAGCTGTGGAGCCTGTGGACAGTGAAGAAGAGGAGGCAAAAGAAGAAGATGTCGACAACCGAAACAACATCATCATGCAATACTTCCAGTGAGACACAGGTAAGAAAATGTAACTGCTTCCCACATTTCATAGTTTTGTTGGAGCTAGCATAAGTCTGTCATTTTCACTCAGTGTATGGACCCTGACTTGTTACTTTGCCTTTCTATTTCAAAGATCTGGGTCCCACTTTGTGCCCTCTGCTATGTTTACTGCTGGCCTACAGCTCTTTTACATTGGTATGTGAACAAGTACATTGACATTGCTATATTCCAGAGATTTTGCAATTACACATTTGTGAAAGCACAGACTGACTCCAAATTGTTTTGTGATTCAAGTGTGTTTATTTCTGTGCAAATAAGTGGAGGGGGTTGTAAAAGGGGCTGAGGTGATGGTGGAGGAATGTCCATGGCAAAGTCCAGTCTATTTGTTTCACAGGTGCATTGTCCAATGGGGCATAGGAAGTGGAACAATGGCAGTTTAAGGTGGACAGGGTGTCAAAGTGGGACAGAAGGGTGACATTAAGGGGGGTCTTATTTCATGTCGGGGTCTTGGCAATGTTCTTTGTCTTGTTCCTGGAACTCAGCGACCGTTTGCGGGGTGGTTCTCCATCTGCAGGGGGTGGGGTGCTGGTGGCATGTTGTTCCTGTGGCGGTGCCTCCTGTCCACTAGCGCCGGCGGAGGTGGAGGGCTGTTCATCGTCCAGGCTAGTGCCAGGGGCCCATTGGTGTGCCACTGTCTCCCTCGTGGTGTTGACAAGGTCTGCCAGCATCCTTGCAATGGTGACCAGGGTGGTGTTGAAGGACTTCAAGTCCTCCCTGATCCCCAGGTAGAGTTCCCCCTGCAGCCGCTGGGTCTCCTGAAACTTGGCCAGTACCGTGTCCATGGTCTCCTGGGAACAGTGGTAAGCTCCCATGATGTTGGAGAGTGCCTTGTGGAGAGTCGGTTCCCCTGGGCCTGTCCTCCCCCTGTCGCACAGAATTCCTCCCAGCTTCCCCGTTATCCTGTGCCTCTGTCCCCTGAATCGTGTGCCCACTGCCCCCAGGTTCCTGATTGTCCTGTGTTAGTGGGGTTGCCTGGGTTCCCTGTAGTGGTGGACACACTGCTGACTGGCTTGTCCTGGGGACAGAGGGATGGGCCCACTGGGTGGGTGCTGTGGTGGTGTTTCCTGAGGGGGAGCTTCAATGGTGGTTTGTGACTGTGTCAGGGGAACCGACTGTCTCGAGGTCACTGATGGGCCGGGCTGGTCACCTTGATCCAGGCGTGCAGAGCTGCTGTTGTCACTGTGGGCCTCTTCTGTGGGGGGACTGGATATGTCTGGCACCTCCTGTCTGGTGACGTTGGGTAGGGGTCCTGTTGGGGTGTAAATGCATAGTTATTGTATCTGTGTGTGCCATCTTGTGCAATGGGTAAGTTACCCTCTACTCCTGTGCTTGCATTATTGGCTTGGCCCTTGTGTGATTGGTGATTTTGGGGCATGAGTGAGTCTCTCTACCGGACATGCTTTGGTGATGGGTGGCCTTGCATTGGTGTTACATGCAGGGCTTGGTTTTTGGATGTGTGCGTTGTGTTAGTGGGGTATATGTGGATTGTTGGGGTGATGGGTGTGAGGGTGAGGGTGGGAGCATGTGATGGCATGCAGGTGGGGTAGGAGGGATAAAGTAGAAAAGATTTGCCTTACC